>NW_015151023.1:320245-344495 GCF_000732505.1 Cyprinodon variegatus | reverse complement strand
ATTTTACGTCTCTGTCTTTACAACAAACGTTCTGGAAAATATTAGCGTTTCGTGTTCGTTTTGACTTCGTGTGGACGGGGCGTGATTCTCTGACTTGTGAGGGATGTGAACTTAAAATTTGAGATCGTTGGGAGTCAATTGCAAGTTTTAAAGTCCTATGATTGGTGACAACTGGGAATCATGAAGGTGGCGACTGAGACTACAGAGGAAACTGACCTGCCTTGGTAGTGGCGTAAGGCTAGCATCGGAGGGTGGTAGGAGTTACTGGTGGCACAAATGTAGCCTTGCTTTTGTCAGTGATCCCCATGGTAGCTGTGTGAGCGTGTTGTGGATCCAAAAAAACAAGTAGTCATGTCAAGCTGCTTATGTTTGTGGCCGTACAACAAACATATGTAACCTATAAATTTACTTAAGTCTTTAAGCATTGATCCTGTCACAGTTTCGCTTTAATTTATAAGATGCTTTAAATGTGTTGGTTCTTAATTTAGTTGTGCTAACAGTAGGTATTTTCCATTAGTATATACAGTGAGGAACAGTCATGAAAATGGAATGAAAATTAAACACTTTACGGTTTGCAAATTATTTCTTTCACAATCTAAAACATTTATCAAGAAAAGGCTTTGCTCTACCCTCTGAGCCATCCGTGTTTTCTTCCTCAGGTTATTTATAGTTTTGACTTTTATGATTTAATAATCTGCATTTGCCTAAAGATGCATTGTTATTTCTTTAGAAAATTGGATGTCAGTAAGAAAATAGGCAATCTTTTTTTCATTAGATACCTGAAAAATAGCTTTTCTATCCCAGCATGGTCTTTGCCAAGTAACACTGATATATTGTTATTGGCTCTCGGCCCAGAATAGGAAAAAATGTTTACATAAATTTGTGCCATCTCATAATAAAGCCACATTGTTTGTGTCCTTCAATGAAGAGTTTTATGAGAAAATATGAATAGGGTCTGGTCTTTCTTGCATCAATAGGCTTGAAAGGTATGCATTGTACCTTGGTAGAAAAATACGGAATTCGACTAATTGCTGGCTTTAACTTGATCTATAAATGAAGTGGATGTACTATCTGTCTAGTTTTCATTGTAGAAAATATCAGAGATCCAACAGGATAATAAGATTAGTTTCTCCTGAACTTCTTTTGTCTTTTGCGCTAAAACATTCAATAGATAATTATAAGAGTCTCGAGATGTAGAAGAGCTTGTAGTTAATGTTGGATATTTCAAAACACATTTTGGTTAAAAATTAAACAATTATCATGAGTTATTAAATCAAATCAACTTCACAACTAGACAATTTAATATCTGAACCATACCACATTTTAAAGGACTAAATAATGAGATTTTTGTTAGTTTTCATAGATATTGAAACAAATATATGAGTATAGCTCTAAAGAGAAATACAGATTCAGCTGAAGATATAGAATGATATATTCAAGGATAGATATAATGACAGTTACAAGTATAAATGTCAGTAGATACAATTTTTGTACAGCAGATGTTAATAAATAACTATTTGAAAGAAAATGAGAATCATAAGCAGAGACACAATGTTCTTTAACTTTTCTATGAGGAATAAGATTTTTTTCTCTCCTATATATTAAGGTTACTGTAAAAGTCAAGATATGGACTTCAGTCCTAATATTTAACCTTATATGGGAAGATTAAAGAGGGTAAGCCTATGTGAGAAAAGATACTAAAATCCCAAAATACCACATAAACAGCCTACATTCACAGTCTAGTCAGAATAAGGAAAAAAGCTTATTTTTGTTGCTCATAGAACTAGATTTAAATGATGGTGTGGATTTTATAGACCATTGTTTGAATTATTTTAGCTTCTTTGCTTTGGATTCAGGAGCAGTTGACATACATGCTGTAGAAAAGGTTACTGTAGGCCTAATCACAGTTAGAGGTGTAAAAAACAAACACATTCTTATTAAGGTACACATAGAAAAGCTATTTAATGTAGTGCACAATGCATCAGTATAAGTAAGGAGTGATCCTCCTAAATGGACAAAAGCTTTTATTTAATTTAATCTTAGGAAATGAAAAAGCACAGAGATCACTGTCACTACAAATTACTTTCATATGTACGGACCCACACAGTATGGAAGGTCACAAACATATTTGAAAGTTTTTGCTGTTTTTTTTTTTTTTTCCCAAAATACCATAGAAATATCTGTACCTCCAAAATAAGTAAATTGGAAGAAACACAAACATTATCAACATTTAATCTGTGAAGGTAATTGTAAAAGAGAACTTAATAAAGATATAGGTAATCCACTGCTAGTCTATAATACTATATCACAGAAATTGTTTGTACTGTATAGTTTTAGCATCTTTTAGTATGTATCTTTGTCCAGAGTTTCTAAGGTATAGCTTTATATAACTGTCTGCCTTGGTCCAAAAATCACCAGAATATATTTTTTCTAATTTGTACTCAGACTGTTCTTCCTCTTTTACTCAGGATTGTCAAACTGGAAAGAGCAGTGAAGTCTCTTCTCTTGGCAGCAACCGAGCTGCTCTCTAGAACTGTTTCCCCTGTTGCAGGATGTATCGCCCCATGTTTGGGAACCCAGGAGACAGTCTTCACAGCTGCTTCAGCGCTCACTGGTGAGAGGCAGTGAGAAGTAAATTCTAGTAATGGCAGCTGGCGGCCCATGAGCGACCCACCACAGGCTCAGTGTAGAGCTGGCATCTGCTCTAACAAACAGAGAAATCCAAAGAGGGGACCCTTTATGATTTCTGCAACAGTGATCAAACTTTGTAGAGTCAGGATGTTGCTCCATGTTTCACTGTGGTGGTTATCTTTTATTTTATTCAATATAGAACTGTAAAAATGTTCCCTTATGTTTAGATTTTCCTGAATGTTGAATGCTTTTGGTTATAGATTGCCTAGAAATCCTATTGAGGCCAATTGTTGTTAATTTGCTTGGATAAATGACCAGTAGGATACAGAACATGCAGGTGCTCTTTTTTTTTTTTTTTCACAAAAAAACTGTTTTTACTTACAGCTATCTATGAAGGCCTTGTACTTTAACACACTTTCAGTTTCATAGATAAACATTGGCAAGTGTTATAAAGAAATTTGCTTGGATTTGTAGAGCAAGATACAGTTCTTTATTCTCTCACAGAATAAAGCTACCTTCTTTAACAAGGAATTTGCAGGACATTGTTCTCTTATTTGCTAAACTCCATAACATGCCTTTTCATCATTTAAGTTTGATGTTGATTTGTGAAGCAAATTGAGACAAACAATGCACAATATATTCTTAAGATGTCATCATCATAATAGGAAAAGTTCAGATATTTTAACTGTAAAAGAATCTTTAAAGTACATAAAACAATGTTGATAGTAATATAAAAAAATGTTATAAGATTATGCTCTGCACACTCATTCAGTATTCAATTAAATTTTTTTCAGTTGATTCTATGTTATTCATATTACAGCAATTCAGAAACATCACTTTATGGCAACTTACAGAGATAAATTAATCAAATTATACAATAAGGTTGCTTAACAGTTTTTAAGGAGATCCAGGCGATTGCATCAGCTCATCTGCTCTACAGAAGTAACTACTCCTGAATGAATATGTAGTGAAGGTAGACATTTACTTGTATATTTTCATTAACTTTTAATTTATCCCTCTTACAAGCATACATGCGGCAGCAACCTCCCTTTTAATAGGAAGAAAGCATCAGCAGTACCATGCTCAGGGCTGATTAGTGTTGAAATAGACAGAAGCAAACACTGACCATTAAGTAAGTTCTATGTTAGAAAAGGTAATGGTAGACAAACTCCATAGGTGGTTCTGTCTAGCAAAGACACTGTAAAGCAGATGAACTCTTAGCCAGTTTTCACATAAAAAGGATGTAAGAGAGCATACCGCTAGTCAGAGTAAAAGCTGAGCTTATAGCTATGTTGTAGCTAGGAGAGAAAAATCTGAACTACTGACTCCTTCTCCTAAAGAATTCCACCTGGCCTCAGCAGACTTAACACACCTGGGTTCGTTATCCCTAAGCATATAGAATTTTGTTGAAGATAGGGATTGTTATGGTTGGAAAAAATACCAAACTTGTTTTGGCTCAGAAAACATGCAAATGGAACTGGAAGAACTAGTCCGCCTATGGAATGACTAGGAACTGGAATGCCTATGACTTTCTTGTATTCACCAGCAAGTTGGAATACTGTAATTTTTGGTGACGATTACAGGATTTTTGGATGGTTTTAAAGTTTTGGCTATATTAAAAGATGTATTTTATTGAATATACTGAACCCACAAATATGACTGTTCACACCATAGAATACCATCAGGAAGTAGATGACTCAGGGAGTGCACTGACAATACGTATATTGAAGCACAATAGTTTGTTATTAGCAAGCATTAGGCAGCATAATAACAGCAAGATATAAAGATAAAATAAAAAAATTAATACAATCCTTCCATTCACACTTCAAAATCCATTTTAATTTTTATTTATTGTTATGGTTATATTAGGGACGAAGGGAACCTATACCTAGTTCCTAAAACTATGAATATTGCAGGACATCAGCTTCCAGGATCAGGCAATCAGACAACACAGGTACGCTAGAGAACTTCTCACCGCAAGCTTGAATAATCTGGCACTGCTGACTGGTCTAAAGGCTGGTTAAATAGAGGCTGAAGCAGGTGGATCTGATCAGCGGTAATTAGTAGTGGGCGGAGATAAACAGGTGATTAAAATGATTGATCAGATCAGAAATCAGCAGCAAGATCATGACATTTGATCTTTTATGGAAGTTTTTGACACAGCTAAACAGAGTGCCAGGTCAAATAAAGCTACTAATTTGAGAAGAACAACATAGAACCTAACCACTGCAGAATTGGGGAATACTGTTGAACGAAAAAAATGATGAGATGTCATGATCTTGGTGCTGAGGACTGGCTTCATCACATATTTCATTCATCTGCTTATCTAAGCCTGAACCTGAAACTTTCTGCCTTATGACCTCTAAGCCTGCCTGTTGCCTGTGTATCAAACCTGGAACTGATTCCTCACACTGCCATGGATTTTCCTTCGGTACCTCTTTGGATCTCAGAGTCCGGGCCATGACTCCTGAGCACCTCCTTGACACTGGCTTTGGCTCCGCCTAGTCTGTGCTATGTTATTCCTCCCAAAATACTCCCCTCAATCTTTTAAATTGAAGCTCTTCAACCTTGTTTTGAGGCTATATATATGATGCTCAAACATCTGTGTCCAGGTGGTTTTTAATTCTTTGGAGTCAATAATCCCAAAACTTAGCTCTGCATATTCAAAGCCATGAGTAATGAGTAGAAACATGGACTCAAGAGTTAGAACAAGTCTCATTCACCGTTCAAACAGCTGTTGTTTTTACTGTCACAGGAGAAAGGAAATTAAATGTGTCTCACCCGCTTTACTCTGAAACATTCTTTCTGAGCACCTTGTGCGAATTACCAATGGCTCTGATGGCAATTTCTTTGTTTTATTTGCCAAAATGTTCATTTGATTTGTGTTTATCTGACTGTGTTAATTATTATTCACACACTGATTGAAAAAAAAAGAAAAAAAAGAATTGATTCTTATTCATTGTTATTGATCTAAATAAACTCACCAGCCCCCTTCTTTCATCGGTATCATGCCAAGGCATCCCCGACAAAATTCCCCTCGCCGGGGGCACACACATTGTAGGAGCAGGAGCTGATCGAGTTCACTCTGCCTCAATTCCACTTCATCCAGAGAACTTTGAGCAGTTTCATACAACAGATGAGTTTATTCCTTTTTTGAGAGCAAACTTCTCACTCACCTGTAGTTAGGATGTCGTTTTGCTTTTTCTGAAACCTGAGAGTAATACTGCAGCTACAGAACATCCGGGGAGCCAAAAATATGGCATAATTTAAAAAGAAAAAAGAATTTAATTTTACTTCTTTGGCCTGCAAAAAAAAACAAAAAAACAATCGAATTCACTGAATCGATTTTTTGCCCAGGCCTTAAAGCAACAAAAGAAAAATTTAGTGTTTATTTGCAACTAATAATGATCTAGCAAGGTTAAAATGTTTTGATCTATATTTCAGTCACTTATTGTAATTACAGCCCTTTTTCCATTCTTTCATAGAAAAACATTGAGGAATGTCGTCATTTGTGTGAAATGCTTATACAGTGTCTTGCAACCTATTTGTGCTTTCTTTACTCAAAATATATTACTGAAAAATATTAAATTTTATTAGGATTTTTGTTGGTTGACCAAAACAATGTGGAGTAGAACTCCCAAAGTGCAATTAAATGACACATGGATTTGAAAGTACGAATCTGTTCCCTAACCTTAACCATAAATATCAAGTGTAACTAGTTGACTTTAGTGCTCACTTCATTATTATACTCCACAGGAGTATAATTTAATCTCTGCATGAATGAAGTTGTTCCGTGAAGGCCTAAAGCATTTATAAAATTAAAAAAAAGAATTAAAGAGAATGTGATGGAGAACAACACGTCTATTAATGTGTAAAGTTTAACATAATTGTGGAGCAATGTCAGCTTCAAAGAATGCCAAAGAAAGCGGTTGAAGGGAGCATGTTTTCAAAGATCCTACTGACCTACTGGCAGAGCATGGATCACTTGCTGGCTTATATTGCCCATGGTGCTCATTTGGGAGCTCTACTTGGAGTAAGCCCATGTATTACAGTTGTAAACGAGAAGGAACTGTGCATGAGGTTGCTTGAGGACCCAAAAGCAAAGAGGAGTGATGCAGAGGTGAGTTCTTGTAGGTTTAATGGAGGAAAACTGAGGTAAACATCCAAAAACACAAAAATACTTAAAACCGAAAAACCAATAATATCAGGGAAAACTCATATGGGGAGCCAGAGACTAGGAAGCAACAAAACTACAACAAGGAACCAGCATTGAGTGACTGCAGAGGTGGTGAATACAAGGGAAACAGAACAAAGGATGGGCTAATGAGCTGAATATGGTGCAGGTGTGAGTGAAACTAACTAGAGGGAAGCCAAAGGGAAAGGGAACAAGCACAAGGGGTCAACAGAGAGAGTAAATAACAACTGCTTGAATATAATGGAAAATACACTAAAGATCAACTAAACAGAATAACTGATAACAGAAAACTAAAAACTCCGAGTCCCAAAAGGGTAGAACCATAATATTATATTTTTGAGACAGTCAATGGGAAAACTAACAGAGACTGGTTTTGTACGCTTTAGGTTTGTAATTTGAGCGCTTGGATGAAACCATTTCAATGTTAAAGCTGGAATAGAGTTATTTGTATCTGGTGTGAGCTTGTATAAGTATTATTTGTAAGAAAAGTTAATACAGTTTTAATTTTGCCAGGTTTGTCAGAGATGCCTCGATGCTATTAGTTTTAAACAATGCTATTACACCTTCCCTTTCTTTTAATAAGTCTATAAATTGAGATTTTTTTTTTAGGGAACGAAAACTAAATGCTCTTTACTCAATTTATCATACTCGGCTGCTGCAATACAATCTTAAAGACTTGTAAATAATAAATACTGCAGAGCTGGTAAAAATAACATCCTTCGAGTTATTGACTAATCAGTGAAACAAAACAATTCTCATTCTAATGCACTCTATGAATTTCTGCTTTGGCATTGCTTATTTCAGACGCAGTATTTGGGTATATCATATAAAGCTGTAAAAAGTGATGGAGAGGAGCAGTTTGACTCCGAAGCTCTTTCTACTTGTTTTCTATGCCAGTGCGACCTTGACAAAACTCTCCCAGTGCTGTTTTTTGTTGCACGCACACTGAACAGTTAAAGGACAGACAAGCACACGTTAAGTAGAGGTGTTGGCTTCTGTCACTGCCGCCCTAGGAGCTATCAGGACAAGATCACTCAGCTGTGTCTTTATGACAGGACTCTGCCTGCATTTCCAGCATAGTTTAGTATCTGCAGTCTTCCCATTGGCCACAGTGTCATGACAGTCAGCTCAGCATGACAACAGAACAACCAAAAGAATGTGCAGTTTGCTGTCAACTTTGTAAGATATGCCCTTTGGGGCTGCTATCACCAGATGTCCAGAGTTTAAGGCCACCTTTATGCTTACAACATAAAAACATGAACACTAATTCCATATAACCAAAGATTTACAAAGGTACATTTAAGTACAAATGTACACCAAAAGGGTTTGCTCTCGCTTAAATTGCTAATCACTGGACTAATGAGCTGAAAACTTGCGACCAGGCAAAGACAAAAGGTCCAAATGAGATGCATTTGCACATTTTCTTTTTTTTCTACTGTTAGACATTATTGTGAAACACACGAGTATCAACTAGCTGATTTTAAATAACACACAAAGTTCAGATTGTAATTGGTTGCTGCAAGAACGGTAGCACAAAAATACCAATAACAATTCAAAATAGGGGAAACAACATGATCACGGAAATTATGTTTTACATCACTATTCAATTCAGTTTATTTATATGGCATCATTTCAAAAACATGTCATCTCAAGGCACTTTATAGAAACAGTTAAACCAGATCATACAGTCAGATTAATTGCTGCTTTTAAGAATTTTTAGCAGAGTTATTTAGCCTGTGCCTGTCAGTGGCAACGACAGACTTATATGTATATATATATATATATATATATATATATATATATATATATATATATATATATAGGGGTCAAATGTTTGCCTAAAATGTGAGCTTTATTCTGTCAATATAACATGCAATATATTTCAGCACATGGCTTTTTCAAATGAGAAATACAGTGTCATCTTATTAATAAAGAATTAATACATTGACGTTCACAGTTAATTACTTTCTATTTACTCTACTTTCTATGTTCTTGCTTTAGACACAATGTCAATGGCTAATTTAGTCTGAGATAGCCAGACTAATGTTATGCTACATGGTATACTATAGGATACATTGGCGTATATATTGATTTTCTTCGTTAGTACACCCTCTGAGTTTCACACACATGAACCTGTACTTTGAGTACTTCAAAAACAACTTTTTAAAGATATATTTAAACTGTTAAAATCCTCCTCAGTAATAAAAAAGGAGCTCCCACCAGATTTTAATGACTAGTGAATAAGTCAATACTGGATAGGTGAGTGAGTTTATCTTAAACATAGTGCATACTTTCATTGATTTTCAGATCTTGTTTATTTTCTACATATCAAGCAGTAAGAAATTGCTGTGGTCACTTCTTCATAAACTGACTCGTAGAAAGCACAACATTTTATGTGTAATGCCCTGCCATATTAATCTAGCACATCTTTTTACTGCAGTGTTTTTTTATTGGTGAAAATCTCTTTCCTGGAATACTAAGCTTTAAAAAAAGTATAAAGGATTATATTTACTCCCTGAAATCACATCTGTTAAGCTTTGCAGGTGCTTGAGGAGCTTGTAGCTGGAATTACCTTACAATAATGGAACTTATATGACTCCCAGATATGCTGATATTTAAACAAGGTTTCTGTGATTTCTAAGAAACTCTAGCAGAACTATTGATTATGGCACGACTGGGTATATTGGTTGGTATAACAGATGACTGCTCTGATCACTCAACATGAATTGATGTAGTTTAAGAGGTGTTCTTACATCATTATCAGGCAGGACATAGGTGAAGACTTGATGTCAACAATCATATAAATAATATAAATCAGTTTTTATTTCAAATACTATATACTTTTAGCCTATTTTGTGCAACAATAGGTATGGTTTGGCTACAAAAAACTCAGTGAGAAACTAAGAAATTCTGATCACAACGAATCAGGGTTTGTATCACAACCACCTGATAATGAGTAAAAAATGAACTTATTTTACGAATATCTGCCTGGTGAGGTGTGGTATTTTAAAACAATAATGATGTGAATTTGTGCACTAATATTTTCAAGTATGTACAGAATACAAGAAAACAATTTTCTCTAAACACATATTTATAAACAAAGTTTGACATGCTCTTAACAACTATGTAGATATATTTCTGATATTTAGTGAGACAACATGCCGGGAAAACACAGATTAAATGGAATAAGCTCACACTGGAGGAGGAAATTAGCCCATTAGCTCAGTGCCTGCTGGCACTCTGGTTGTTAAAAGCCAAAACAGAGTCAAAACACAGTGAAAAAATAAAATACATTTTAACAGTCTTATGCTAGGCTACTTCTTTCTCAATTATTGCTTATTTGATTCAAATGATTGCATGACCTCATCATAATGCCATCGAGTGCTGCAGAAGTCTCTTTATCATCCATTCATGTAAATCAGGTGGGTTGCAACAAGAATACAGCTAAACATGAAAGGGTTACTTTATGTGCTGGTTGCGAACCACTGTCTTACTTTATGCTCATTGTAATAGATAGTGGTTGTCTGTCAGAATGACCATAGATAAAATGTTTTTGTTTTTCTTCTTAAGAGAATTGTCTTTCTGTACTGTGTACATGCATTGAACACACAAGGCACTGCAGTTTCAATGCTGTTCTTTTCTTAGTGCAGTGGGGACAAACTGGTTCATCGGAGTTAAATAGACCTGACTATTAGAGCCAAGGTTTCTTCAAAGATATATTTTGGAAGTGTTTTCCCGATCTAACCCTTGAGACCTGTGAGTAAAGTGCATAGCTGCTCCACCTAGAGTATTTCAACTCTCTAACATCATGGAGTCCCATGAAACTCATCCATCCTCTCCTTTCTCATAGTCCTTAAAAAGACATTAATTGTTTCTCCGTTATTCCAGCTGCTAATGGTCAAAGCTCTGCTAAAGGTAAGATAGTTGCAACTCTTAGCTTAAAGCTGCAGTTTTTCTGAGTGAACTTAATCACTAGTATAAGTAAATTAAAATTGCTTTGAAAGGTTTATTTGCTGACTCATTCAGTCAAACTCATTAAGTGTGTGCAACAACATTTTTGGCTTTCCAGTTAAAATGGGCAATAAGTATGGCCTCAGTCACATTTAGTGTGTATTTACTTAGCTTTAACTGCATTTTTTATTCCTTTTCTTCTTAAAGAGAAAATAAACATGGCTTTAGCAACAGTTTGCTAGTCATAGAACTTCAATAACTTTGTTAAGAGTTTTTTTTTTTTTATCTAAAACACTTTTATGAAGTTTTAAATTAAAAATAAAAAGCTGTTACTTATAGAAAAGATGAATTTCCAGAATTTTTTATTTTTTTACGTAAATCGCTGTGTTATCTGTTCTAGACCATGTCTGCACTGTATCTGTTTATTAGTATAGTACAGTATGCGTGTGTCAGTGAAACAGTGCCACTTTCAGTACTCATTTACCATATTCATGTACTGGAAGAATATTCATTCAGCAACCCAGGGTTAGTCAAAGTTCAATCTGATTACCTCATGAATCATACAGGAAGTGAGTGTATGAATCAGCTGCAAAAATCCCTCATCAGCTGCAGTGGATCTTGACTTGGTTACAGCACCAACAAATCATAGCCTTCTTCATGCAGTTGGCAAGTTAGCGAATCATCACTGCATCATGACCACATTACAAAAAATTATAAATGTGATAAAAAACACAGTGCAACTACAGTATTTGATTGTTGTACAATGCTACACCTCCCAAGAAAGGGACAGAGATTGGAAACGGTTTGGTAATTAATTCCAGATATTCAGGTTGTGCGCTGAATTGGAAATTAGGATTAAACTTTCTAATTTTGTTAGAAGTTTTTTTAACAAAATTTTAGTAACTTCCCTAAAATTATGACTTCCTGCCGAAATCGGTGATTTTTAACATTTTCATTGAAACTGATTGTATTGGCACACAGACCAAAGCATGAAAGAAGAAAAGCTAATAACATCACATTGTAGAACAGACCCTCTAAGTATAACCCACTTTTCTTATTTGTTGGCTGTAAGCCTAAACACTAAGCTGTGTTACTGAAGATTTCAAACTGTGAGTTATTAGTGTAGATTGATCTAAATTTGATACTTAAAATAGGTTTTGGAACTTTTTCTGATTTACAGCCAACAGCTAGAGTACAAAGAAGTGGTAACTATTCTGGACAGAGAAAGAGGGCATGGAAATTGAGGATCAGGAATCACAGCTGGTACAAGGTGCAACACCATCTATGGCCTCAATCAGTCATCAGACCCCTTTGCACTGCTTGGACCAGGGAGGCTGAACTGTCTATTGGCGTTGGCTGCATGATTAAGGAGCCACTGGCTTGATTGCACTGCTCGCCTTATGAATGGAGTAATAGCAGGAGGCAAAGTGTGGTGTTAAATTCTCCTGATGGAGGTGAGACATGACTGAGGAGTTCAAAGCCCTCCCATGCTACCGCGAGAAGATAAAGGACTGACAAAAGATAATTAAGGGAGTGCTGGGGCCAAATTTTCTATTGGCATAGCTTTTTATTAAAGGGGGTTCAGTTATGAAGAATATTAATATAAACCACCAGCCTGTGCGACTCAAGCAGGAATATGAATTGGGACTGCTGTGAGAAGAAATGCATTAAGGAATGTTTATTACAAGGGCACAGTTATTATGTGGATGAGTCTCACACTTCTCCACTAAAGGTCTGCTGGTTAAGAACAAACTGCATGTCGTTCGTGGTTATTGAGATCTGATCGTTTAATTAACCCTAGCTAAAGATTTTTCAAGATTTGTAGATCAACTAAATAACAATAGCAATGACACAATTTATGTAGCTAAACCTATTATGGAAGGATGAATGACCAATTGATCAGAAGATTAACAGATTGCTTTTTTTTCTTGAAGTAATTAAAATACATTTTTTCGAGTATAAAACAGGCACAGTAAATCCAGTCTAACTGACCAGGATCAAAAGGCATAGAGCAGGACCCAACCAAAACACTTCAATTTTCGGCCTGACGAAACCTGTGAAAAAAACTTTTATTTAAATTTTTCCTGCTACTACACTAAGAAATTCCATGTGGCGTGCACCCCTGAACTTACTGTGCACTGGTACACTCAGCATAGTGTCCTCCTCATCAAGCACTGGGCCAGTCACATGCAGGATGTAACAGATAAGACTCGGATTTGCTCTTGTCCCCACTCCAGTTGCATGATGGACATCATCCAGATGCTCTGCTTGTGTCTAAATACCTGCCGTACCAATTTTCCTCTCATCAAAATCATTTGACATCAAATAAATTACTATACATCTATTTACAATTAGTATAACCAAATTTTTTATCCAGTTCAATTACATAAATTAGGCTTATATCTACCGTCTATCCGTCCTGAGTAAAATCCAGGTCTGACTCAGCCCAAATTTTTCGGGTTGGGCTTGATGTCTGCCTTCTGTGTGAGTCTAAATGACTGAGAAGAGGCAACATGCTGTGTTTTAGTAATATATACTAATGTATTCCAAACACATACATTTTGACCATGGTAATGACATTTGGATTAGAGAATAGATTTTAGAGCCTTAAGTTCTGATACCTCTATTAGGTATTGATATTTCAGTATCAATCCTCACATCACCTCTACTAGGCACAATTGAGGTTCGAGAAGACACAGACAGACACAAAAATAACATAAAAGCACTTGAAAATAAATGCCTTCCATGTTAGGAAACAAAATAGTAAACTAGCTTCATTGATGGATCTGTCTAGGAAGAAACAGTTCAATAGATGAGCTATGAGATGGTTTTCCTCTCAAAAGGATGAAAGAGAGCACAGTCAGTAAACAGTAAATGCTGAGTCCATAGCTAAGTCTAAGGGAAAAACTATACTAAAAAAAACAGGAAAAACTTTATCATCTATAATTGAAGTTGTTAACAGCAGCATCCCATCTGAAAAATCATAGAGAAAAGGATAAAAGTAGAATTAACAAAAAAGGGTGAAAGTTGGAAAACAGAATAAGAATTTAGCTTCCAGCTGGTGGTTTCACAGGAGAGAAACCTAATAACCTAACAAAAAAAAGGCTTCTATTCTACTTTTGGAAATTATAGCAACCACCAATAAACCTGCAGTTTCAGAGCAAAGTGCTCTGAAGGACAGAAAGAACACATCTCTTATGTATGATATGATAATGCTTCATTTATTTGAGAGGGAGAAATATAGATTATCTTCTGGATTAAACAGGAAGGAAAATTAAATGAAGCTAATATGTGTTACACCATATAATATAATATAAATATAATTTTCATCAGAGCTCCAGCTGTAGCATTATGGATCAGCTGTAGACTTTTACCCGTATTTTTCAGACCTCCTTATATAGTTAATTTCAATAGTCCAGCCTTGAAGTAACATATACATTGACCATTTTTTTAGCATTACTCCTGTAAAGGATTTTCACTTTTTTATAATATTCCAAAAGGCGAAAGGACATTTAATAAAACTTTTAAACATGAGATTTAGATGGCATATGCTAATCAAAAATAACAAAGTTTTAATGTGTTATTGTCTGAGGCCATTTTATTTCCACCTGTTGAGCAGCTTATTTTTAGACTTTGGTTCAAAGACTTCTCTTTTGAGGATTCAATTGCAAAACATCTTAACCCAGATTTGGGACATGCTATTGTCTATGTGATGGATTAAATTGATTAAGATTATTGACCAAATGTAGCTAAATATCCACACCATAAAGGTAGAAATTAAACCAGCGCTGTCTAATTATTTTAACAATGGAAGCAAATATATATGTAGTGAAGAGGCTACACAGTGATGCAGTGGGTAGCACTGCTGCCTTACAGCAAGAAGGTTCTGGATTCAAATCCAGGCCCCATTGAATGCGTGGCTTCTCTCTGAGTACTTAGACTTCCTCCCACAGTCCAAAAATATGACTGTTACGTTAATTGGCTTCTCTAAATTCTCCTAGTTGTGTGAGTGTGTGTATGAATGGTTGCTTGTCCTGTTTGTCTCTGTGTTGTGATAGACTGTGACCTGTCCAGGGTGGACCCCACTTCTCGCCAATAGACAGTTGGAGATAGGCACCAGCACCCTTCGCGACCGTAACAGTTATGAAACGCGACAGAAATTGATATATCGATATATATATTAAAGAGAATTGCCCCTATCACTGTGGTACTCTACAAGTAATCCTGGAGCTTGAAGATAAATCATTAACATAACTGATATCTGAAATCTTTTTAGAACGAATTCAATTCCAACCCATAAGAGACTATTATGATACACGGATTCAAATCCAGACCTAAAGAGATCTTACAGATGCTATGAGCTTTAAAACCTGACTGAAACATTCCAAAGAGGTATTTAGTTTGTAACTGCTCAAAAAGTTGATAGTCAGCCTTTTTATTGTTTGGATCAAGAGAATATATCTCATCCTTACAGTATGCCAAGTGTGGAGAAGCTTTTACAGTAAGCAGCACTTCAAAAGAAATTAGACCAGGAAATATTCTAACCTACAAGGACATTGAAAATGGCTACAAACTGTAGTAAGTCAGACCGGTGGGGGTCGTCACATTTTTTACAACTGTCCAATTCCCCCAGAAAAATAAAAGCAAAAGGCAAAAAAAAAATTTGACCTATATCAATACATGATACATGATGGAATACATGCAATTCCATGCAACTCCCAACAAAATCCCCTCCAACTTCCAGCCACTGGAATGACCCCCTCCTTACCCTGGGTATGCAGATTTTTTTACTCTGACACTCTTTCACTGAATTACAGGGTCTGACCAGATGATGGTGCTTCTATTTAGATCTTATGTACACAAATCATAACAGAAAGAATATTTTAGTACAAAGACTGATGTTTAAAAAGAATTGTAGGGGACCAGCCAAGGGCCCGTCAAGGAAAGTGGGGATATTTTGAATGGCTATTACTGTAAGCATATATTTTAACTAACTAAAAGCTTGCACAATATCCTCAAAGATACATCTGTGACAACCAACACAACTCTGTATTTGTCAGGCACTGAGAATGTTGAACCCAGAATACAAGCAGACAGCATAGAGAATATCTGATCAAGTGTTTATTAAACAGTCTGCATTAGTACTCAACAGCAGGAGGAAGGAAAACTGGATCCTCTGGTTCTGAGTTCAGTCTGAGCCCGGAGGAAGGAATAGAGTCTTGAGAGGAGATTTCCCCACAGCTTGCAGAGGGAGCCGCCCCAAGAGTTCAGAGTGACAAGCTGAGTAGACTAATGAGCAAGCACCAGCCGATGCCGAGGATCAAGAGTATCCATGGGGGGAAATCCAAAGCTGGAGTCATTGCAGAACCAGGTTTTCAGGCTAGAACATCAGAGAGCCGAAGAGGTACCAAAGGAGGATTCAAGCTGAGGTCAGAAGAAAGGTCCAAGTTCGGTAAGCAGGCAGAGATCAGGAATCAGTCCAGGACAGATTAGACTAACGAAACAGAGCGAAACAGGGGCAAAGCAAAACTCAGAGGTCCCAAAAGCAGAAACATGTCAGGGTCAGAAAATCATAATGTAACAGAATAGCTAGAGTTACTCTCACAAACAGCTCGATGGCAGGAAAACAGGCAGAATAAATAGCAGCTGGAAACAGGTGGATCAGATGAACAGTAATAAAGAAGTGAGCAGATTACAGGTGAACAGAATGAACAATTAAGCAAACCTGCCAAGACCATGATGGTATTGGTTGTTCCAACCTATGGGGTTTGTTATCCCAGTGTTATTTAATGGGGGAATAAAAGTCTCACTTGTTTTTTTTTTTTTGTTTTTTTTATCAATCTTGAGAAATTACATTAAACTTTTAAAAGTTTAATGTAAGTTCGTTACTAATTATGCAACATATGTATTGAAATAAGATCCCTTAAATTGAAAATAAAACAAATGAAAAAAATAAATTAAAAGCAGCAATCTCATTTCAATTTTTCATTTGTAGCTTCTGTGGTTTTAAAATAGGAATAAGAAATTAAAATTATCATATTAAATACAATGTCCCATAAATGTGAGGCTTTAGGGCTTCAAATGGCAAAGTCCTCTTTCTTTCCATGAATCCACCAGTTCTCTTTTCCAACATCCTTTTCTCTTCCCACATGCCAAAATAGAAAGGGTCGTTACATGTATCAAAGGGCAACTGTGGCGTCAGTTGCAGGATATTACTTTATAGTGAAGTAAATTAACTGACCATTTGACAGATGATCACAACTTTTTGCTCCCCGTTGATCAAGTAACCCGGCCTCCCCGCCAGCTCCCTGCACTGTCTTTGTTATTTATCGACACTGTTGGAGAGTGACAGCGGGCAGCTGTGAAAACAAAACCCATAATGCCTTGCGAGGAGAGCTCTCCTCGCAAAGCATTCTGGGATATATCTGCTTATCTAGTGACCATGGATGATCACTTTTCAAGGAGCATTATGGGAAATTTCAAGTCCACTGCTCTTTTATCCACTAGACTTTCGGACACTCATCTCAAATGGCGTAACCACTATATAGTGCCCTATTTAATGATTAAGATGGACATTTGGACAGCCTCTGACTTCTGACTGACTGCTTTTCTCAGCAAGTTGCAAAAAGCTGTTTTTCATATCTCCTTGGTCTTTATCTTCCCTGGAAAGTGTGGACAGAACTTCAATAGTTAATAAATATAAATCTACTTAATTTAAATCAAATTCATCTTATGGTAAATGGTCAAATGGCCTGTATTTATAAGTTAAGGGACTTGACCAAAGCATATTACACTACATTCAGTCATTCACCCGTGTGATACCTTAAGATGTTTATTGCCCAACCCAGTAGGGGTGGCAAATATCTTATTTAATCAGATATTATTTGGGCTTTCATATACTGTTTATGAACACATGCCCTACTGGCTGTGTGTTAGAACAATAAATAAAAGAGTTAATCGAACTCAAATCATGGTCAAACAGATAATTCTGCACATACAAGGAATTAATTCACCACAACTTCTTTTCAAAATATAAGAGTTTCTTAACAAAAATGATTTAGCTCCAAGTCAAAATACTTTAGTTAAAAACTCTTGAGTGAAAACTGGTGGAACTCAACTAAACTAAGCTACTATGTACAAAGAGGAAAGAGAAACATGGTTGAAAAACCTTTCTTAGTTTTGGAAAGATTTTATGTTTATCTTGAAGAATTTGGAATTTGATCAAATTAGCTTTTCACTAATTTAGAGCAATTGGACTGTTTTCAAACCAATTCACAATGAAATGGCCAAATAATGTTCTATTGAATTATTTGCTTAATCAGGAACCATTAACATTTAGTTAAATGATAGACTTAGACAACACTTACTGTCATTTTGTATACACAGAGTTTTTTTTACAAAATAAAAATTCATTTTGTATAGCTCTCATGACATTTCCAGGAGACGTATTAAGGAGAGTCCAGCTCTGAAAATTCTGAAACTCATAGAAATGTGTTGCAAAAAGTCTGTTTTGCAGCAGTTTGGTTCTGAAATGTCAACCATCATGACATTCTCAGCTCCACGAAGGGGCCGAGGTACATCTCTGTGGGAGGTCTCTTGAGGCGCAAGTTGGGGGAAGGTTTGCAGAAGCTTTGAGACGGCAGCAGCACTGTGTAACAGAACTTCACCGTCTACTCAATTGAAAATTTACAGATGAAACATGAACATTGGTCCTCAATGTCCAAAACTTCATCAAGGTCAATGTCCAAACACCCATTTACTCATACACTGATGGTAGCAAACTACACTGTAGCAACAGCAGCCCAGAAGCAAGGCTGACATACATTGGCATCACTGAGCCCTCTGCCCACCCTCAGTAGGCAATGCAGGTAAAGTGTCTTGCCCAAGGACACAGCGACACTGACACACGAAACTGGGACTCGAACAGACAACCCTCAGATTGCAGTGCAAACTCCTGCACTCAACACCACTGTCACCTTACCGTAATTTATCTAGCACCAATTTACAACAAGATCAAGATTAATCGAATCATACAGACAGATTGGGTGGAAGTTTTTAATCAAACAAAACTGGGCTGATTGCAGCTAGTTATAGGTTAAATCAGAATACCTCAAATGGGTAATGAAGCCACATTGGAAGTGCCTCAGGGTTCACCATAATACATGCTATTCAAATAGTGCTGGCAGTAAAGAGGGAGCTAATGGTCTAGTCTTTCTTTACCTGCAAAACTAAAACCTGTATTTCACAATGAAACACCTTCAAGTTCTGCCTTACTGAACTCTGTTAGCAAGGTTATTTGGACTCGTATATATTGTTTGTTATTTATGCTACTTTTTATAGTTATTTACTGTAGGTGGGCAGAGTGGCAGCAGCTACCATTTAATTACTCAAATCGGCATGTATGAAGGACAGGTATGCAGTAACATGTACTCATGGTTTCACTTTATTTTTGAGAAGATTCAACACCCAAGCTTATTTAATACTGTTAGACTTTATCTATTTTTATTGTTTTGGAGTAGCAAAACATTTTTTTTTCTGGGCTTGGATTCCTTGAAATACAATGTCAGTGAATACTTTACATATTCTGACAGATTCAGAATACTTACCAGTGCAACAGTGACTGTTTCTGCAGTGAGATGTCTCCCCATTTTTTTTTTTTTACCCCACAGTTTTTACTTTATTGGTACAGTTCACAAAATATTCCTCAGTTTTCTGATGTCATTCTCTTTTTGTTTTCTGTCATTTCTTTGCAGAGTTTTCCAGAGTTCCTAGTAATGAAGTTTGCTATACATTTAAATAACAGAAGATTTAGTCAGAGAAAGGTTAAACACCTCTGAAAATAAAACTACATGGCAGGGATCTTGTTGGAACTACTGTATTTCAATTGAGCTTTTATCTGTTTCCCAAAACAGTTGCATGATCTAAACAAATATTAAGAGTAAAGCTGTTGGTTTGCTTGCAGTAAAACACTGGATGTTTCAATACCCTAACTTTTTTTTGACTGGATCTATTACACCATGAAATCCTAGTGTAAAACCTTTAACTGCTGCCTCTAAATTAAAGTTATATGTCTAATATTTTTTGTCAATAAAGTAAAATATATTTATAATAACTTTCTCCATTGTTTTCTGTTGTCCTGTTTAATAAAATGCAATTAGTCAATATGGAATTTTTGTATTACCCAGAATGTTAACAGATTATGGAAGATTCCACTCATGAAAACCATGTCATGTTGGCTGAGACTTTATATTTAGCATACAGATCTGTTTAACCATATAAATGCTGTATGAAATGACTTTAGTTTGATCCAGAAAAGCAAAAAATAAAGGTAGATTCTTACTGCTCATTCATTTGCAGGTAAGTTTGTTGTATTTTTCTTTTTTTAGAAACTTCTGCCTTATCACAAAAAAAACAAAAAACAAAAAAAACATTCACTCTTTTGCTTATTCAGGTACTTAACATTCTGTCTCACTAACTTGCTAGATTTCATTTGAATCATCCATAATGCACTCAGAATGCATAAAATGTTTATACTCAATAAAAGAGGGTTTAAATCAAGTTTAGAATATTGTTCTCATAGTATTTTTTCTTAGAACATATTGACTTACTTTGCAGCCAAATAATATTTAGAGCTTTCGTCTGCACTGATATGCTTTGATGAGTAAAATATATATTCTAAAACTAGGTAGACTTGAAAGCTAATTGCCATTTAGCCTTCTGACATTTGGGAATTTACAGCCAATAACAACAGGGACAATTCTAAAAACTAGATAAAGACACTGATCGTGCTCTGGTGCATGTAGCTTTGAATTCACTCTGTATCATAATGCCACAGACCTTCAAAGATGTTATATAATTGTTATAAAATGGATTTAGATAGAAATACATTCCCTGCTTCAGAATAAATACACCCAAAGGGAAACTAGAGTTCTGACCTTGTTCTTGTTGCAGCTGTTGCTGAATAGTAATGGGTACAGCTCTGCTGTTAAGTGAAACTTTTCACCCTTTGACGGTGCACCAGAGATTGGATATTGAATTAACACACACAAAACGTTCTTTTCTTCTTTTATTATTGAGTAAAATGACAAGCAGGATTTATTTTTCTAAACAACAATCACATGAGGGAACATACAACATGGATATATGAGGCTGAAAGCTTTGATCACAATGTACAGAGGAACAGGAAGAAGATAACAGTTGAATGTTTTCATTCTGTAAAAGGACTGTGCTGAGTATTTGGTTTTAAAATGAGCAATGTGTGCACGCATGAAAAACTAATGGATTCACAGTCAGCAGCTATGTACAGAACAGGGTTCATAATCAGCATTACCAACTTATATCTAGGAGAGAAAATAGGTGATTGGAAAAGGAAACAAACTGAGGTGAACGGGAAAGACAAAAGCCTCCTATAATAAACCAACATTTAAAGGTTTAACTCAATTTAAGTAATTACCCATTGTGTTATAGAGTTAGAGGGTAAGGGAGAAAATGCATAGAAATGTGTCCAGCAGGTGACAGTTTCCATGTCTGACAAGCTACAAATCTACTCCTGAAGCATCTCAAAAAGTTGCCTCTAACATTCAAGGCGTGTCCTCAAATACCATCTACACAAACCACAACTACACCATCCTCCAGAGTTCTGACTTTTCATTAGTTCACATTTAAAACATCCACTGAAACCATGCTGCAAAGCAGAGCAGACGAAGCATTTTTACCACACCGAACTATACATTAAGATCTTTGTTTTGGACCAAGGAATAGAAGTTATAACAGCAATCACTACATTGATTCTGTGGCTGGGAGACTTTTTGAAACAACTTTGTGCATAACCCTGGTTGAATTTTAGCATCACAGATCGCTCTCATGTTTAAGCTGTAGAATACAAAGGAGGGGGGGACAAACAAAACGAAACTACAGTGGTCAAAACCCTCAAAAGCCGGTTATGAATTTGGATCAAAGGTTACAGAGTGTGCTGCCATAATGAAGCACTCCATCGCCTCTTCAAACAAGATGGGATCACAGCAAGGGCTCCTTTTAATTAGATACATGGCTGCGAAAGACGGACATACTGATGAGAGAGGCAGATTCTTGAAGAACTACACTCGCTATGAATGAAGGGGTCAAAGAAAGAGGTGTAGTCTGCAGCCACACTGGGAATAATTAGGCTTATTCCTCAGATGGAGGGTATTTTCCTTAAAGGCACAAGGAAAAAGTTGGGGGCAGGTGAAATCCAACCAAGAGAGTTGATCTGGACAAATAAAATCTTCCAATAAATTTCTTCCAATTTATTTACAGTATCATCAGGTGGTCACCTACTATATTTTTACATACTTAGTAAACCCAATGTTGCATATAGCAGTCACTTTCTGAGAGAAGCAAATTTCCAGGTAAGCTTTTATAAACAGTCTAATCAGTTATTCCTTCCATGTTTTATAGTTTCAATGGCAGCCATTACCCAGTGGACTAACAAATACATTTAATTATTAAATTTTCAACTCTGTTGTTCTTACAAAATTAAACAGCAACAGCAACAAAATTCAGTGCAACTGTACCTTTGAAGGAAAACAAAACCCAGTGAGTCTTGACGTCATGACCTAAGAATCCCCGACCCATACAACCACATTGCCCTTGAGAACATCTGTAATTTCACAGTTAAGCTTGTTGAGACGTCCATCCAGAATAAAGAGTGACTCTCTGGATGGGGTCATGATATACTGCCCGAAAAGTCCACTACTCACAATGACCCTGTTCTTGCTGCTCCAAGGCCAGTCAAACGACTTGATGGCCTCTTTCAAGCTCTTGATCATTTTGACTTTGCCGGTCATCAGCTCCACATACAGTGCATCAGTTTGACGGCCAGAGCTGCCAAACACATTGTACTGGTGGATCTCTGTGAACGAGCGCTGGAATGCTAAATCAGACAGGTGAAGGTTGGTATGGATGTCAAAGGGCTCCTGGATCTTTCCACGCTCAGAAATGGTCTGGATTCTCATTAGGCCGTTATCATCATCCACTGTGACTAAGTAATGACCATCTGGAGAGACGTAAGGGGAGCCTGTGACATCACGGTTTTGCCCAATCACATTGTCTGTTACGCTGTCTAAGATAAGCTGGGGCTGTGTGGCGCCGGTAGAGTCGGGTTTGCAGTTAACAAAATAGTAGCCCCCCACATGGGTGTAAGCTACAGACTTGGGGATGCAGTTAAACTCCCACAAACTGATGTTGTTGACATAAGTTGTAGTCTCCAGGTTAATCTTGTAGATAACAGGCTCATTTCGATGAAAGATGAGTCCAAATCTAGAAGGAGTTTAAAGAGAAAAAAAAAAGACATTTGATTATTATTTTCTTACAAACACCCAAGTGAGTTGTGACCAGGTTAAGCAATATAAGTATTCACATTTGCTCTGTTAGATTAATCGTTTATGAGTTGAGCTTCAAATTGCAAAAAGAAACAAAAGAGATACAAAAAAGGTAATTTAACATTGTATATACACTTTAACAAAATGAGAATCAGTGTTTCAAAGCAAGTTCAGTATTGACTTGTTCAACATTCTTGTTCATCACTTATGAAACATGATTGACATAGGTGCAAATACCAAACGGTTTATGCATCATGCCCTTGCTATCCAGTCCCAAATGTTTTAGGCAGAATTATTATGAGTGGAACATGCCGAAAAGGCCGAAAGAGGGCTTTTATGTCCTTGAAGAAATCCCTTATAAGACAGGTGTTGTATACATCAGTGCTGACATGCTCAAAGACCCAGCTAACACTGGACTGATGAGGGTACTGCAACAAGTCCACATGCTCATTGTTTCATTTGAAGAAACAAGAACCTAGATTATGGTAGAGCCCGCTCCAACGTACTATGAAGGAAAGATTTCTACCTGGAAACCTATCAGGAATGTCCAGATTATTTTTTTCTAAGCAGATAAAAGAAAAACTTTCCTAAACCATTTAATGCCCCATGTTTAGTTCTCAAACTCCAAAATAGGGTACGTTTGTGGTCCATGAGATATGGCAGTGTGAAGACTTTTTTTGTTTTTGCTCTCTAAAATAAAAGTGTTCTCTAGCTGTCTATAATGCCATCATCTGGTTTTTGAGCTCCAATCAGCTATGGTGAGAGCTGAATTTGAATTTAGTTAACAATCTTGATCTGGTCAGAAAACACATTGGTTCCTTCAGCACATAAAATATAAATACGTTTGTTTTTGGGGCACGGCCTGCAGTGCCTTAGGGCTTGATGTAGCTGTCACTGGTTCACGTCCTGGGTTGTTGACTGTTCCTGTATGTCCTACCTCTCTTCAATCTAGTACCCTAGATTGAATTGAGTCAACCACCTTGCATTTCATTCCATAACTTTTGCAAGCTCATCTTTTTACTTTTACAATGTGGTTATGACAGAGAGTCCCATAGTATTAGATAGTAGAACATAGTATGGTACTACGTGTAAATACTATGTTCTACTGTACTAT
>NW_015151023.1:264620-317807 GCF_000732505.1 Cyprinodon variegatus | reverse complement strand
AAAAAAATCAAAAACTGTTGTCACTACCAACTACCACTGTCCACCGTTCTGATTTTCCCTGCTCAGTGATATATCCACTAGGAAGCCCACTCTGTTAATTGGCAGCTCCACTGTCAAAAACATGTTAGAGGCACCATTGTCAATTGTTTGCCGGGGCCAGAACAGGCGACACCAAATCCTACCTGGCTAAGGACAAGCTTAAATATAGTAAGATGGTTATTCAGGCTGGTGGTAATGACACTACTCACTAAAATTAGTATTGCTTCTGTGTGTAAATTTGCCAAAACAATGCCGGACTCTGTAATTTTCTCTGGTCCCCTCTCTGATCTCACCAGTGATGAAATGTTTACCCTCTTGTCGTGAATCAATCGCTGGTTAACGAGGTTGTGTCCTGAAAACGATGTGGGCTACAGTACATTGTTAATTGGCATTTTTGGGGGAAAACCTGGTCTAATTCGGAGAGACGGCATCCATCCCACTTTGGATGGTGTAGCTCTTCTTTCTAGGAATATAGCGAAATTTATTAGTCCTCCAAAAAAACTGACAACCCAGAGTGCAGAGTTGTTGTAGAGTCTGCAGCTTGTGTACTGTTAGCCACTCATTACTCCAGCCAGAATGTGTCTAGCCCACGACCAAAATCAAATAAATTACAAAATAATCCTAAAGGAGTAAATCATGATGATCTATAAAAATAACTAGCATTGGGAAAAAAGTTAAAAACTATCAAATGTGGTGTATTTAACATAAGATCTCTTTCTTCAAAATGTCTGTTAGTTAATGACTTGATTTTTGATAATAATATTGATTTATGTTTTCTTATGTTAGCATAAATGAGGCAACTCCTTCTACTAATTTAAATGTTCACATACCCAGAAATTCTGGGTGAAGAGGAGGAATAGCAACAATCTTTCAGTCTGACTTACTGATTACTCCAAAGCCAGTTTATAATTACAACTTTGAACATTTAACCCTTAGTTTCCCTTATCCAAATTGCAAAGCAGCAAAACCTCTTCTTTTTGTAACTATTTATTGTCCACCAGGTCCTTACTCTGATTTTTTAGATCTGTTTTCAGAGTTTATATCTGATTTAGTTTTTAATACTGACAATGTAATTATAATGTGAGATTTTAACATCCATGCTGACAATGAAGGTAATAGTTTAAAGGCAACCTTTAAAGCTATAGATGGCCCTTCCATAATGATAGTGTGCAACACCTTAAGTATTCAGAAAAAGGAGCTAAAAAAATCTGACTTCTACTGTGTGAGAACTGCAAGCCTCTAAAACCTCTGACCCATCCCTGCCATTCAGTCTGAATGGAAAAAACAATCAGATGCATTCATCTCTGCCCCCTCTCCTCTGCATCCCCACACCACGTCTGACCATTGCCAGAATTATTCACAACGCCCCTTTGCAAACCTTTTTAAACAAACATTACTTTAAGTTTACTGCTGTATAAAATCAACCCCTCATAATGCAAGCACAGCATATTTCTCCTCATTAATAGGAGGAGAATAAGAATAATCCTAGGTTTCTTATTAATACTGTTATCACACTCACTCAGAGCCATAACACTTTCAATTGATTCATTCCTCCTGCTCTTAGTGGTAATGATTTTATGGGATTCTTTGGAAATAAGATTGATTCTATCAAAAATAAGATAATTGACAACTTTCCTAATATGATTGTTTTATCTCTGGAAATTTGAGGCAGCATCTGAGGTAACTGTAGAATCTGAACAGGGTTTCGATTGTTCTCCAGCTGAACTTCCCGAGTCAGCAAAACCATTATCTTCATCTAAGCTTTCAACTTCTTTGTTAGATCCAGTTCCAACCAAATGATTTAAGGACATATTCCCTCTGATTTTCACCTCCATTTTAGATGTGATTAATTTGTCCCTGTTACAGTGATGTAGGCTTTTATCTGTAATTAAACCTTCACTTAAGAAACCATCTGTTCTAGATCTATGTATGTCTAATCTTCCTTTCTTATCTCAAAATTCTTGATAAACAAGTGTGTGACCACTAACACCATAATGAATATTTTAAAGAGTTTCACTGTGGCTTTATAGCCCATCATAGCACTGAAACTGCTCTGGTGAAAGTCACTAATGATATTCTAATGGCGTCAGATAATGGACTTGTATTTGTACTTGTCCTGTTAGTCCTCAGTTTGTCCTCAGTGGTGAATTTGATACAGTTGTTCATATTATTTTAAAAAGACTTGAATATTTTGAAGGACTTAAGGGGACGGCACTAGATTGGTTTAAATTATATTTATCTGACATATTTCAGTTCATCCACATTGTGATAAATCTTTGTCATGCTCCAGGGTTACCTCTAGAGTACCACAGGGATGAGTGTTAAGGCAAATTCTCTTTACAATACATATGCTCCCAAATGGTAAAATTATTAGACAGCATGGGATTAATTTCGTCTGTTTCTCTGATGATAGTCAGCTACTGTATATCTGTCTACAAATCCAGATGAAACTTACATATTGCGTAGACTACAGACATGTCTTGAAGACAAAAAACATGAATGACTCTTAACTTTCTACTTCTGAATGCAGAAAAAACATAATTTATAGTCTTTGGACCAGAGTCTTTGAAAAAGAAGCTGATTAGTAAATCACCTCATTTGGATGGTATTAAGTTGATAACAGGACATAAAGTAAAAAATATTTTTGTTATTTTGTATCAGAACCTGTCATTTAAATCCCATATTAAAGTGCTTTTTAAAATTCCCTTTTTTTCATCTCGGGAATATTGCAAAAACTTGAAATATCTTGTCCAGGGCTGATGCTGAGAAACTAGTCCATCTGTTACCTCAAGACTGGACTATTGTAGTTCTTTATTATCAGGAAGTCCACAAACTCCAGTTAAAAGCCTTCAACTGATAAAAATGCTGCAGTCAGAGTTATGATGAAAATTAAAAAGAATGATCATATCTCTCCTATTCTAGCTTCTCATCATTGCCTTTCAGTTAAATCCAGAATATCATTTAAAATCCTCCTTCACAGACAGAAAGCCTTAAATGGCCAAGTTCCATTGTATAGTAGATATCTGATTGTACCGTATGCTCCTAACAGAGCACTTCACTCTCAATCTGCAGGTTTATGTGTGGTTCCAAGAATTTCTAAAAGTAGGATGTGAGGCAGATCCTTTAGCTATCAGGTTCCTCTCCTGTGGAACCAACCACCAGTTTTAGTCCGTGAAGCAGACACCCTGTCTACTTTTAAGGCTAGGCTTATAATCTTCCTTTTTGATACAGGTTGTAGTTAGATTGGTCCAGGTCAGCCTGAGCGATCTCTATAGTTATGTTGCCATAGGCTTAGACTGCTAGAGGACATAGGGACCCCTATTTCATCCTGCTTTATTCTATCTCTGCCTCCCATTCTGCAGTATTTGTTAGTCCACCTCTAATTTTATGCTTTCTCTGCTTTTTTTCATCCTCGTAGTTTCCTCTGGTCTGTTCCTGTTTGGCTGTGAAAACAATCCCAGAAATATCAGGTGTGCTGCTGCCTTTGTTTATAGATTTTGGAGCTTGACCTGTTTTTTCGGTGTAGTCCTTTTTCTTTTACTATGACTAACTGTGCCGTCTTTCATCCTCTGACATAGGAGCTGGCTCGGAGGTGTTCTGCCTGGCTGTGTGTTTCCTCAATGGGGCTACCTATGGAGCTGGCTGACAGTTACCCTTTGTACAGTATCTTTGCTTCTTTCAGTATGTCTACTTCTGGCTCCTTGATCCCCAGTTGGCATTGGCAGATGGATGCTCATACTGAGCCTGGTTGTGCTGGAGGTTTCTTCCTGTTAAATGTAGAGAGGAAAAAAAGTTTTCCTCTCTATTGTCGCTACAAGCATGCTTAGTGTGGAGGTTGTTGTTGAGTCAATGAGTTGATGCAATCAGCTTGTTTTCCTTAGGTAGAACATTTTGAACGAATCTGACTGTTTGATCTGGTTGAGTGGCCTATGTGAAGAGCCATGTGATTAAGTGTTGTGAATAAGCATATATAAATAAACCATTTTTGCTATTTACCCTGTAATTTCACTTTGAAATAGAAATATAGAATTGCATCACATGACAAAGGTTCAGTGAAAATGCATTTCACAAAAAAAAGCAATTCCTTGATGGCACGTCACAAATGCATCTGAACATGAGGAATATGCAAGGAGCTGCCAGGTTTCTAATTAAATACGAACATCAGCTGATCGATGCTGACAGCCACTTCAGTTGTGTCATCATCCATCATTTTTTATGCCATTTGAACACCAAGCTGTCACTATATGTGAACAAAAGAAATATGTTTGACAGCCACCATGCGAATTGTACTCGCTCTAATGGGATTCACTGATCCTACAATTGTTTTTCTCTTTATAAGAAATTGGAAAACATCTGTTTGAAAAAAGAAATTAAAGGACAAAAAGTATAAACAGATTCTTCAAGAGTAGGACTCTCTTATGGCTAAATCTGGTAAATTAGCATGTAAATAAAGAGAAGAGACCAAAACTGAATTTGATAGCTGACGTAAATGCAATAATAACAGATTCATTTTTATTGCATTTAAAATGTTCACATCAAAAGAAGCCATGAACAACATCATAATGAAGACATGCTCTTTTTGTTGTAATTGGATGCTTTAATTTAATTTAATTTAGCTAGTTTTCCAGTTCTCTTAAAGTTTCTGAGCTCATTACAACAGATGAAGAGTTTAAAAATTAAACTTTAAAATATTTTTTCTAAAGTTCAGGTCTCACATCAACATCATATACATATTTGTCAGAAAAGTATTAAATATTTCCGGTCTTTACTCCATTTTTCTACTGAATGATAAAAACCCTGAATTTTACTGGTGCTCAGGAAATTCTCTGTCTATAAAGTCTCTGAAAGCTGCAGATTATATGTTAGCTGTTCATGCAGCGCTAATGTTACCAAAACGACTAATCAATTAGGCCTTCCTGAGAATGACATAAAATATTATTGATATGAGATTAGAAAGAAACATCATTAGAAAAAAATGGACGAAGTTATTTAAGCTCTGTTGATCATAAAAGTGTTTTCATCTCAGCCTACGACATAGAGAAATATATTTTCTATGCACAGAAATATGTGGATGTATTCTCGTCTCTCCCATAATCCTTAAATTGGATTTTTGCAGACTACTTTAGTTAACTTTGCCAATCTATCAAATTATATTTAGCAAACAATCATATACAGTAAGATAGTATAATTAGGGCGTCGCTGCCCATGACATGAAATCTGCACTTGGTCATATTGTGTGAGAGAGCATTACTGATATTGATAAGATATCAAATCCATTAAGTATGAAATCTGCAGCATAAAAAAAGTTAGTTTTGGATATTTGTGGCATTGGGTGTTTAAATTAAGTCGATTTCATTCAACTAAAGCAATTGACAAAAAAAAAAAAAAAAACTAACTCTAGCAAAGATATAGCTGTATCACTTTTACCTTTTATGCAGAAAAAGATTTTCAGTTCATTTCAGTTTAGTTATTTGGCATTTTACAATAAAATAAAAAATCAATACTATTTCTTCAGAGAATACTTAATCAGTGTTTATATTTGTTTTCTATCCAACTTGATTTAATTAATTAAGTTTATAAAAATACAGGGTCATATTCAAAGAATAAGAATCACACAGCAAATGTATTAATTTGTCAGTTAAAAGTAAGTTAATATCCCTTGAATCTGGTTTAAAAAGTTCATCAATGGTCTGATGTAATTTACTTATCTCTAAAAAAAAAAATGTATTAACTGTAACCAGAAAAATATCTCAGATAATATAAAAAGTCTTGAAAACATTAATGTGTTCTATCAGTTAATATAATATTTCACTTTTTAATCAGGTTCTTGAAATAAATAAACATTACAGTGCTATTTTAATTTATTGAAAATGGCTTGATGACATTGAGGCAAAAAAGCATAATGTGGGGGCAGAGGGATACTTTCATATAAACCCCTGAAAAACCCCAGAAAAAAGAAAAATATAGCAAAAAACCTGTGGCCACATTTTGCTGTAATCTTTCGTGCAGGTCTCAGTGGATCTAATTACAGCTGTGCCATTTACCCCGCCCAAACCCACAGAGCAGTCTGTTTATTCCTTCTCTCTAGATGACAATTTGCACGTTGAAATCCTGCAGACCACCTGCTTGCTTCCAGACTTTCCGTAGCATATTTTAACCCTGAATGTTAGAGCTGCTTATTGCTTGAGAAATCAGGGTAGTTTGGAGAACTATGAAATTGCAATGATTTATTGCACTGAATCACTAAGTGATATTTTCTTGTGCATTGCCAAAGCATTAGATACATGAACATACAGTAAATACCCCCAAAAAACTTTTTATTTCACATTAAAGCCATGCACTTCAATGTTTTTTGTTGTGATTTTAAGAGGAATACAAGCCTACAAAGTAGCATATTATCAGTCAAAGGCAACTGATACAAGGTTCACTTCGTTAAAATAATAAATTCGGAGCAGCATAGCTTGTTTTTACCATTGCATGTGAATGCTATTGCCTAAACTGCACCCCACAAAATAAAAGCATGTGAAATTGATTGCCTTAATCTTGTTAGTGAAGACTGAAAAGCTATTGCTATGTATATAAATACACCTGCTGTGTTAAGCTCCAAGGAAGAGAACATTAGAGCAGAAACAGCATTATGAAGACAAAAGAACACAGGAGACAGTTCAGGGACCAAGTTGTGAAGTATTTTTTTGTTAAATTGGGGTGGAATAAAATAAGCAGAATACAATTCCCCTTTGCGCCATTTGGTATATGTCAAAATGGTTGATAATTAGCTGACCTACAGTAGGTATGGCTTCTGCCTGAAAAACACTGTACTTCTAGCTAGTCTATCAAATCAAAATAGGATTGGTTGTCAAATGTGGTTGTAAAGAATCAAACATTTAAAGCTATGGATTTGGTCTTATTAATTGGTGTAAGAATTTTTTAAAATAAAATATGGAATGACCCCTTAATTTCTGAATATATATACATTTGAATCTGAAAAGCTCACATGGAAAGAAAAAGACAATTACAAGAATTTTATTGACACAACTACTTTTGTCTTTGTGAAGCGACAGTGGAGAGGAAAAACACCCTTTGGGTGGTAGAACCAGGCTCAACATGTCGGTCCTCTGTCGGACCAGTTGAGATGTGTCAGGGAATAAAGTAAGAGTCTGGAGGGAATGACAATCAGATGGGCACAAAGTAAAAGAAGCACCATGGAAAAGTCGGAAGAAGCTTTAGCTATGATGGTGGAGAAGGGGATGGAGGTGGGTTGAATTGGGCTCAGACATGTGCGCTTTGGCTGGGTAGCAGACTGAGTTGTGAATATGAAGTTCTTTTAACCCTGTAATGCCAAATGTGTCATATTAGATACATATGGTTTCTGAAATGTTTTGCGTCTGACACCTTTTGCATAATTTAATGGTAAAAACTTTGCTCAAAATCCTATTGTACACAATCAGATACACCTGATAATATATTCTTGGATCTGGCTTTAAAGGGTTAAAATGAACTCTGGATGCTGATTAGGCTCCATGGAGGTGTGGTTCAAAGCTGATTGGCTTGCATTGGAGGCGGAAGAGGGTAAGTAATTCAGTTTCTTCACTTGAACTTCCGCCTAGGCGTCATTTGTACAAAAAAACTTGTTTTTTTTCTTCTTCCAGTTAGATGTTAGATTTAATATAGGTTATTAATATATCAACATCAAAACTAAAGTATAATTAGTGTAAATCTAGGAGCTAATAAGTGGAATGAGGGATCCAAGGAATAATACAACATTTTAAATCTCATTAATTAATAATATAGTTTTGACTAGACAAGACTAAAGAATTAATTCCAAATATGTCTTTGAACAAACATTGCTTTATTATCTTCTTAGTATCAAATTGACCTAATTCATTCAAAGTTGACTCCTTACACAGTCTGAGAGGCTGCCAGGCCTTTCTCAATAAAAAGAGTTTTAGAAATTAAACAGTGTCAGAAATATATTTAAAGCATATTTTTTGTTTTTAATAATCATTGCATTTTCACAATTAAAGGGTTTCAAAATTAAATAGTAAGGGAATTTAAATTTTCAGCAGAGCAGCATTCCTTTTTATTCTTACCTGAATAAAAAGGAAAACTACTACATAACTACCCTCATTAAATCCATTCTCACAAAGTGCATGTTTATGCCCTTAGAAGTAAAAATTGTAGATTTGAGATTTAGAGGGACAGTAAGTAAAATGTCACAGGACTAAATGCTATGAATGCATCTGTTTGCTCTGCAAACAGAGCTGTGTCTTACATACCTGATGTGGTTTACGATGAGGCTGGAGGTGGGGATGAAGAAGTCTTCCACCTTATCGAAGTGCCTGCCGATCGGCTGGGTGTGAACGGTGTGATGGGAGACTTTTCCACTGGCTTGATTGATCACCTGAACACAAGCGCAGAGGAAGGTAGGAGTTTAACATGACCTTGCTGAACTAACTGAAAGCTGTCAGTTCCTCCCTGTTTAAGCCCTCGCTCAACTTAAATCCATTTTAACTGAAAGATATAATATTAATAAAACTGACATGTTATTTTTCAATTTCCAGATAAAACTCATCAGCTCCGCCTCTAACTGCTGTGGCATTGGAGCTTCACGATGGAAAATGGGGATGCGTGCCGTCGCCCTTGGTGTCTAAATTACACTTTAGCATGCATGAAGTCATGCAGACACCTAGCTGTGTGGGCTGAGTTTAATATGTTTGTGCCACAAAGCTCAAAACAAATTGTCTCAGATCATAATGCACAGAACCTGTGCATTATGAATTCCAGGGTCTGCAAGGACAAGAAAGATTTCCAAGTGAAGGCAATAAAGTCTCTACCTGATTTAAAATGACTTCTGGAGTAAACCGATAAAAAAAAAAACCTGCCCGTTATGTTATATAGTTTCATTTATTTGGCTTCATACCAATACGTACTGAAACCTTGATATAGTTTGACTTGGACTGGCTTTTGCCAGTTTATGAGAATCAATAGAGACAAGTTGGTGTATATAAAGCTGATTAGTTGAAAATAAATCTGTTGACTAACTAAATTTGAAATTATAATGAGGTCATTTTTCTTGCAATGATGTGACGTCTGAAGGGCTGCTTCAGAAAGAGATGTGTGTCACATTCTGAATACTTTACCACGGGAATGGAAGTGACTATTAATTAGGTAAGCAAGAAACAAATCAATTGAAAATCCCTCAGAGGCTTGGTGATTAATGTACACTTGTCATATTGGAAAAAAATGAAAATTGGACTCTGTGAAAGAATCCACATTCAACGATGCATTAGTTTCCCATTCCTTTAATGGGTATTGCTTTATAGAAAACATTAGTAAACCTTTTCTGAATTAAAATGTTTAAGCCCGGTGGCGTCAGACCCATGTTTAACACCCACATTTTCCTTGTAAGGTGGTTAAATATCCACACATTTCTTACAACAAAACTCTCAGAGTGGAGCTGGCTGTATTTGCCCCCTCTCTTCTCTCTGGGAAGGGCTCACTAACCTGTGTCAACCAATGTCAAATGACACTGGTATCGGCACAGGTAAAATTTGTCTTTAAAAGGCTTGGATTGATCGATATGCAGTCTGATGGGAACGGCAGACTGCGTCAATCTGCTTATTAACGTGATATCCTATGTGCATCACAACAGTCGTCACATGTAACAATAACAAGCAAGAACATCTCTGCTTTATTTGATAAACATGGTGCAGCAAGCACTGGCAAGAGAGATTCAGATGGACAAAAGAGCCAAAAAATAAAGCAAACTGACGACGCCCCTAGCTCCCTACCATGTTGCTCTACAAAGTGGTGGGGAACAGAAACCAAACAGCTTGCCAGTGGGACATCAGACTTTTTAGCTGAAAGGGAAAGGAGCCAAATGCAGACTGTTAGCGGGTTAACCCACGTTTGAAAAAGCAACGTTAATCTGCTAATTTCAACTTGTTCTTCATTGAATGATTACTCATTTTCTATTCATGTAAAAAGTACCATATAGCAACAGAACGCATAAAAGTTTTTGTGTTATCATTTTTATAAAGTTATTCAAGTAAATGTATCTGCTTCAATTTTGATGCTGAAGGCATCTGATTGAGTAAATCAGTTTATTTCAAATTATTTAAGATCTCTTAGGTCCCTATGTTTTATTTTAAATTCATGTTGATGAACATTTTACGAAACTGTAAAGATATTTGGAAAACGAGATTATCTAAATGTTAAAAAAGCAAAACAAAAACAGAAGAAATCAAAGATCTAATTTCAAAGTTAGCGCTCCCCACAGATGAACGGCATCCTTCGCACCTTTAAAAAGCTGCCTACTCTACTGTATTAACCATTATGAATATTTAACACTGTCATATTTCTATGAGCCAAGCAGATTTTACAGCTAGGGCATCTAAAAATAAAGAAAGAATTAACAATTAAAATACCTACCCCCACCCCCCTAATTTGTTTTCAAAGAGAAGAAATTATTTTATTAAATTTATTTTGATCTTTTAATCATTTAATCATAACTGCAGGAATATGACTTTACACACATCATGGAATTCCTGCTTTAAAAGCTATATTATTTTTGCTCAGAGAAATCCTTATGAGAATAAATGTAGGTGGATCATATATACCAAAGTGATACTTTCTATATTCACAGCGTGGGTGGTTTATATGTATTTTTTGTAACTTAACATTTATCTTCAATAATTAAAATGTGCTTTTTGTGCTTCGGATTATTAGGGATTAGTAAGGATAACAGGAAGATTTAACTCTCCTTAGGATATTTTCACATCTCTGGGGAGAGCTCCAGTTTTTTTAGACTTTCAGCTACTGCACTCAGACAACATTTTTCTAACATGATCCTCCTCATTTAATACAAACACTTTTTAAATCTAAAAAACGATGAACTGGAGTTCTTGCTGGAGACTTTGTTTTGACAAACTTAATCCTAGTTCCTTCATTGGCTGACTTTGGCATTCCAAATGTAACATCACTCTTCTGCAACTTTCGACTGCACTCTCTGCTGCCTTGTATCGTCATTCTCCCACTCCATTTTCCTCCCGTGGATGTGGGGCTCTGATTGCCTCCATGTATGCCTGGATACCCTGTGGGAGGGCAGGTCTTTGGCATCTCACAACCACTACTGAGCAATTTTATGGAAAACATCACACACGTTTTTTTTTTTTTTTTTACAGAAACACATTAATGCAGATAATATTCAGCGTTTTTCATCTTTGTTAGTACCTGTGATACTTTTTTTTCTGTGTGGGAAAAATAAATATTTGTAGATTTTAAACATGGTAGTAATTACATTTGTAAAAATTATTAAATAACACCTTAAAGATATTTTTGTTGGCTCCTGTCTACTGTATACATTTTTTTTTAGTGAAAAAAGATGCAAGGTGATGTCTTAAACTGTAATAGACTATGAAACACTTCTTTTACATAGAATAAAACATGTTTACTGCTCGGATGTTTCACTTTTTGCCTTGAAAAGCCTTCATTGAATATGCTGTGGAAGAATACATGAATAATAAGGGTCTGACCTCAATCACGACTTACCTGGAGTGTGGGGAAGTTCTTCTCCATGTCTCCCCAGCTCAGCACCCACACTTGGTCGTGAGATTTGTCGTAATGGAGCTTCACAGGATAAGGATCAGTTCTGACGGTCTGAAAGAGTACACCGGATCACATTGAGGCTTTAAAGGCTAAAGCAAATACCTAAAGAAATGTGGAAACAGCTATTTAATTCATTTGAGGTAAACTCAATAACAATTTAATGGACTGGGATTCAGTCAGAGCAAAAACTTAATCAAAAAAACTCCTTTTTATGCATGGACAATACTTAACTCTAAAAGTAAGAGAACATGAAATGCAAAGGCATATCTATTCAAGAAGGTGCACAGGGCAAACTAATTCTAAAGGTCTCTTATAACAGGAGTTTTGCTTCTGTGACATTTGTTTTACTTCAAAATTCAAATATTATTGTTGTTTATCTTGGCACATTAAGCATTATATCAGTCAAAAGTAACAGCTAAAGAGAGAATTTCCTTAGAATCTTTTGAATCCTTACTAATCTTGGAGAATGTCATCATCTGAGAAAACAGGTGTTCATTATTTAACTCCAGACTATTAGTTTCTTACAGACTAGTGAAGATCATGAAGATCCTCAGCCAATATGCTTTGGAAAATTTCAACACACACAATGGATCTGACCCTGATCGAGCACAGAGAGGATCATATTTATTACTGTAGTCAGCTGTGACAATCTGTGTGGATAATAGAAGAACAAAAGGAATATTTTCTAATTAGTTTTGTGAGAAGAAATATTTTGAATCCATTATTTAGAGTTCTACCTATGTATAGATTGAGAATATGCATAACTACAGCTCAAGTCACAGTTAAAAACAAGTGATGGTATCAGGTGGTTAATTAACAACTGCTAACATAATGCAAAGCAGCTAAACCTCCAGGCGCCTAAATAATGAACCGGTGACAGACTCTGGGACACCAGGCTGCTTACCGGCAGGTCCCTGAGAGGCTTTTGTAAACAGCGATCATGGCATCAGGAACATCTGTGGGGATCTAGATCCTGCTATATTATTGTGACGCATCCAAAAGAAACCCACTGACATCAAAGATTTAACTGACTGCTGTCTAGACTGTTGCCAAATGTCCACATCTAGAAATGATGTCATTTTCTTTTTAAGCTTCTGGAAAATATTATTCCCTAGAAAGGAAGATATTTTCCACACTGAGTGTCAGAGAGACTGATTGTTAGAATATCTCAAAGAAAAATTGTGGTCATGTTACAACAATTGAAAGGCTGTCAGGCGACAGTTTCCACAGAGGGTAGACCTCGGGGGTCCATGGTCATCACTTCAATGCGAAGGTTAACTGTAGATCTTGACAGTAGCAGTTTCTATGAAATAGGTCAGGTCAAGGATTAGCAGCTGGCAGAAGGTGAGACAGCTGACTTAAAGCTGAAAAAACAGCAATTTCACCCAAACACGGAGATATAACAACATTTTTGATAAGAAAAAACTTCAGAGACAAATGGAACAAATACATCTATTACTTGCAGATGTCACTGTCTTTAGTTGCATCCTACTAAATTCTAATTAAATTAACTGAAGATTTATTCAGTTGCTTCACCTCTAATCAGCTTTTTCTAAGCCTAGATGGTAAACTGTGCAGCCTCAATGAACCTAAGTATGTATTCCGATGTAAAGTTTATCTTTACAGCTGTTGTTTAAGAAAGACTGATGATGAGTAGTTAGACTTTTATAGTGTGTCTGACCCACGTATTCAAAATCAAGGAAGCGGGTTATTTATTGCACTTAAAATTTGATTTTTATTTACCATATGATATATGGCCTGTACTTATCTAGCACCTTTAAATCAGGGGACTCACTTTATACTACAGCGACAGTAAAGTCATATCACTAAGCCACTGACTGATCATGTGCCCTGGTAACTTGGCCATGACTTTCACCCGAGAGTGCATTGTGTACCTAGGCACACTTCATTCAGTCATTACCGCATTTATTTACAGTGATGGTGGCAAGCTACATTGTAACCACAGTTGCCTTGGGGCTCTGGGGTGTCCATGGACACCGCCAGGCCCTCTGAGCACCATCAGCAGAAAATATGGATGAAGTTTCTGGTCTAAAGACATGACAACTGGATGACTCTCAAGATTGATGACCCTCCTGTTCCAGGACCAACTCCTGCATCCTATGCCAGCACTACCCTCATATAGTCAGCTTTTCAGCAGTTTCATCTGGAATGGACCCTTTATCCAACCAAAAAAAAAAAGTAGAACATTGTGGGATCTACCTAAACTATCTGCTTTGTCTGGATGGGGGCTTACTGTCTGCACACATAATATACATATCATCCATAAAGTGGTTATACATGCTACAAGCATGCAATACAACTCAGGTTACAAACTATTTACTACAATTAAACATAATATTATGATCTGTCTTTTGATATTACGCAGCACTGATCCCTGAAGATGTGCCATTGTGTCTGACACTAGACAATCCAAAATCCGGACTGGTTTGGATGTTCCTTAAATTTTAACCTTTCCTTAACCTAATTCATTTGAAAGGAAACATGTTCCCACTACAAGAGAAAACACCATTAAGGGAGTAAGGTAGATACGGTCTACCAGATTGCTTGTGTAGATGAAAAATATCAGAAGAGCATCTCCCTCCCTTAATGCACCCCAAAGTCATGCTTTTGTAATATGCATACTCACAGCCATACACATCCCACCAGGTCACCTTTTTCCAATGCTGTTTTTAGTTCCACATGCTCCACATGTTGCTGGAGCTTTTGGTTTTGGACAGGGATCAGCATGGACACTTAGTGGCCTTTGGTAACACATCGAAATCCAACATCCCAGAACTGTTTTTCAGAAGGTACAACCTTCTACTGGGCCATTATTTAGTCTGTTCTTTGCTCAATTATCACTATATGGTCTGGGGTTAGGCTCATCCCCGAAACAGCGCCGGTCCAAAGTGGACCGTAGAGAGAATCATCAGGACCTGTCCTCCAACCAACATTTATACAGGCCTATGGTCGGGGAACGGGCTGCCAGCATCTTTGCAGAGCCCAACAGTGCTTGAGACAAGCTGTTTAAACTTCTACATTTAAATTGGTGCAACAGAACAAATGACAGGCAAGAAAAGTGAGTTTCATCCCCAAGCTGTCTCACTAATGAACACAATTACCAACTCACAGTCTGAATAGTCAAATTCTCTGTTATTTGGACAATCGCAGCTTACCTTTCTTTTTTCCTATTTCTGTATTCTAAAAGAAACAATCAGTACACATACATGCATGAGGGAACTGTTTCTATAATCCTTAATCAGCTAAAGTTTATATATACTTAATGTGTATGTAATGTAAATGTGGGAAACCAAAGTCAAATTTCTGGTCTGTGGAAACAATCTTGATTTTATCTATTACTGATATAGTGCCAAAATGTGTAGTTACACGGGAAGAACGGCATCAGATTAATGCTGGATTAATTTAAACATTTCCATTAAAATTATGACACACAAAAATAATACCATTGCAATAACAATATTGCTATGACATTGCTACTCACTGAAAACATTTTTTAAAAGGCGAAAGGAAAATCATTTGCTATGGGTAAAAGTGTCACATATTTCAGTGTTCAAAGATTGACATGTAACCCAGTTTTCTAATCTATGAACAAAATTACCTGGACAGCTTTCTGAGTCTGGACGTCAACTATGAGCACTCGGTCCAAGGTTGGCTGTGTTGCATAAATAAACTTGTCCTTGACGTTGACAGCGGATGACCACACACACCTCTGCAACACCTCTCCAGGCAAGGTGGGGCAAACCTCCTCCTACAAAAACACAAGCACAGACACGGTTTACTTTGAGCTAATTGTTTTTCATATCACAGGAAAATACATCTCATTAAAAGCCAATTACCTCTACCTAGTCTTGTGTGTGTGTGTTGTTTACCACTGCAGCCTTTTCACTGGGGGTGACATGAGTGTTGTTATCTTGGCAACTTAGATAAATTATCTTTGCTGTTTCCTGCAAAATCTTTGTAATGACTCTCATTTGTCCGTATACAATGTCCAGGACAAAGCCTGCAGATCATCTGCAGCTGCTCAGCTTCTAGTCCTGGCAGCCCCAGGCTTCCCTGGCCAACTGGAAACCTGTCAGCCTTCTGCCATGGGAGTTTTTCTTCCCTTCACACACTCCAAAGCCCTCTAAAAGTTAGTGCTGTCCAGAAATCTGATCCAGCAACAGGTCATGTCCAAATGCAAATAGGAAAAACAATGACAGATATTAAATTTATTTGACTTAATAAAAAACCTCTGACTCCATTAACTATAATCCCATTTGAAGTCCAGATGTGGCACCATCTGTCACTGCTTCTCATCCAATATTTTCAAATAAGCAAAATTCCTGCACTTGCAGAGCTAAGGTTGAATCACTGCTACTGAACTCCATGTCACCCCTGCAGACCCACACAGTGGTCATTTATACTCACTTATCGCGCCTTCAGGAGGTGAGAAATCGAACATCTGACACCCAGCTGAGGGTGTGAATGGAGGCGGCTTCCATTTTCTCAGTCTCGTGTGTTGCATATGTCATTCTGTGTGGGTGCATTTTGTGTATATAACTTAAGCAGTAAATGTCAGCCTTCAAAAAAAGGAAAACTAGATCCCTTTAAAGTAAAAATATTTGATAAATACAAAGGATTATTTTTTTCCTGTTGATAATGATTATTTTGGAGAACCAGGGCTGTGAAAATCAGTGTAGTAGCCTCGCTGAGGCTGTGAAGTTAGGGAAGGGGCTGGGATTTAGTGCACTTGCTCTAAATCACAGCCAGTTTCACATGTTGATGTATTGAGTCATCAAACATAGCAGCTCCTTGAAATTGGGCTAATTCCATATGCATAAAAAGGAGTGGGAGAATTTTTCCCAGATTTTAGTCATGTGTCCAACTGTTATTTATTTCAGACCAGCTTGCTAATCATCACAGTTTACAGTAAACAAGCTTGTGTTGGAAAACTAACAACACACACAATGCTTCTAGTGACAGAAAACAAAAAGGGAGAAATACAGCTTGTGCTGATGAAGCCAATTTGCGGAGCAGTAATTGATAACCTCCAATTATGACATTTTGAATGTATTATCTAAATATTTCAAGTTCCAACATCTCACCGAAAATGTGTTTTTAAACCTGAACCTGTCTGGTTCACACTTTGCAATTAGCTGTCATAGAATAAATCTGTGATCTTGGAAGGCAAGTTTGAAAATGTTTGCTCATGTGTTTAAATCAGTAGTCTTGGGTTCAATATATCAGATCCACAGACAGCAGAATTAGCCTTTAAAGTTAAATATCAAGCGCCATCACAAAACTTTCTGGGAAGGTTATGTAATCGGACTGCTGCTGTAATTGTTTAATAGTTCTCTCCTACAGTTTTTCGCATTGTTCTCTCTCACTTTTTTAGAATTTAAATCAACCGATCTTCAACAGTATTTTATGCCCCTTAAACTTTTCGCCGTTGTCACTTAAAGCCACAAACAAAAGTGGTGTAAAAATTTAGAAATCCTGTTGTATATTATCAGTCAGTCACCTGGTGTTGTGTATGTCCATAAATTTAAAAGAAAAAAAAAAGATAAACAGTTAACATTGAGGAATAAGAAACAAACACATTAAAGTTAAACCAATAGAACAGCTGGGAACAATATAAGATATAAAAGACTAAAATAAAAGGCAAGTTAAAAGGTTTTTACAGAGCGTCTTAAAATTATTCAATGTATCAAACATTTCTACAGTGAGCAGATGATTGTTCCAGAGTTTGCAAGTAAGAACAAAAGGTTATATCTGTCCAGTCCACAAGCAGAGACAAAGGAACACCTAAAACAAACAAATACAAAAAAGGGCTTTGGTCCTTTCCTTTTTCTCAGAAGGTGTTTGTTCAAAAGTTCTGTTATATTAGGAGGTCCCTACGCAGCTGTGGGTGATGACGAAGAGTTCAGCACAAGCTGCTGATAAATGATTCATATAATAGAGAACGATTAATGGACACTTTGACATTTCTGAAAATGATCAACCTTATAAAAAAAATGTAATCATGACATTGTTTTGACTCACAGCTAATAATTACTCAGAAAAAAAGCAGAAAAAAACTCAGACTGTCCTTTCAAGTGAGCAGAGACTACAAAATGATTGAACTACAAATAAACATTAGGTTGTTTTCCTCAGTTGGTATCACAGCTTACTACTTTATATACTGGACAATAATAATGAATGAGCTGTGTGATCATCATAACTAATCAATCAATTCCCCTCTGTGATGGAGAAAATCTGAGCACCATGCTGCGAATGGCCTCACACTCACAATACAGGGAAGTAAGACGGCTCTAGAGCCAGCATCACAACACTAGCAGTGATTGATATCCTAATACAAGCACACCTCTCAAAGGAACACTTGGCTGATCGTTGTGCATTCATGGCTTCGCTTTATGTATAACCTCCATCCAATCAGCGCAGGACTGCTGGATGAAAAGCAGCTCAGAGGAAAACGTCTATTCGAGAACACATGTAAATCTAACAGGTATCTATCAGTTTGCAGCTCTGAATGTTTTCTGCCTGAGAGCTCTGGTGATAAACGGTGATTTAGGGACGGGTAGCTGGGTGTAAAAGAGTCCGCTGAGGGATGAAAGCAACTCTGATTGCATGTAGTCTGTCAGTGAATTAAATTAAACAGGCTAGCTAGACACTGTAAAGTCCCCAGCCCCCCAGAGGACTGAAAAAAAAACATAAGTGGACTTGAAAAATGCAAAGACAACACAAGCTCATTTTAAACTAATAAAAAAATATCACAACTTGTATATTTATGCAGGAAATTGGAGTCTATAGTTTCCAGCTCAAGAGACAGAATTAAGTAGCAACACATGGGGAAATAATTGGATAAAAAAAAAACATGTGTGATATGAAAGAAAAACAAAAAGAAAAGAAAAACAAACAAATCAAAATCTGAAAGTTTCACCACATGTGAAACCCTAGTTTTGTTGCTGGCTTTCATCCTTTCAATATCTCTGTTGAAAACTTGTAGACAAAAGTATTTGGTTTTAAGGCTTGTTCAATCTAAAAAGCAAGAGGAAAGAAGGTAAATCCTTATTTTCTCTGGGACGAGGGATCAACAGAGACAGATAGCACAGCTGTACATCACGCAGCTCTTGAGGAATCACACTCTTAAGCTATGAGTTAATTAAATCTGGGAGCACTCATATAGTGTCTTGAAAAAGTATTTGCACTGCTTAAAGCCTTTCACGTTTTTTTATAACTGCAAACATCATCCACTGATATCATTTAGTTATAAATATAAAGCTGAAGGAATGAAAAAAAGTTTTTCTTTATGATCTGACTGTACTGCCATCCTTTTCTTTTTAGGAATAAATTAGCAAAAGGATTGAAACTTTAAAGGTTTATTATAGCTGTAAATTGTGCTCAACTTTTCATAGCTTTACATCTGTAGATTTGGATGGCCACTTGAACTTACTTGTACTGAATTATCTCATGAAAACATTAAAAGATAATAGGAAATGTCAACAATTTTAGATCTAGACCATAGGTCACCACCACGGACCACATGGTTTGCCCTCAGGGTCTTTTGAAACAGAGCAACTCACCAGTGAGCTAAGTTTGAAATTATACTTTATTCTGTTGCTCTTTTTTTTTATCATTTGTAGATAATCTCCTCATAATAATCATAAAAAGCATTTAAGCCTTTATAAAGATTAGAAAATTATAATATCTGAAAGACATCTAGAAAGAAACAATAAAAATATGCATATCATTTATGAAGTTTAGGTGAAAGCTGACCCCTCCTATTCATAGGTCAGTGTTGGTAGCCCTTCCTATGACTCAGTAACCATGAACTGGCCCTCAGTCTTAAAAAGGTTGGTGACCCCTGTCCTAGAAAATGCAAGGGTATTTCAACTCCTCAAGTTTAGGTCTAATTACAAGAATAATGGAATGGAACATTTGAGTTGAAAGAGTTCCAAAATGTTAATTTCACTCGGTCCATGAAAACCAGAGACATATCTTCAACTTACTAATGACATTCAATTTCCCAAAATATTTGTCTTGTTTGTGTGCGTGTGTAGGGTGTGTGTGTGTGTGTGTTTTAAGTGTGTAAATGGATAATTAGTTGTTGTTATTAAAGCCCAATCCTGGCAGTACTATTAATAATTTATTTGTTTGTCTTTTTTTCTTTTCCCACTGTTTAGGATGGGATTTGTGTTTGTTTAGCAAAACTTTAAATTACAGGGGCATTAAAAGTAGCATGTTCAAGATGACAGTTTGAGTCATGTTGCTTTTCAAGTTTTAAGTGAAAAATCAAAATAAAAAATAAAATAAAGGTAGAAAATTATGGATCGAAATCAGTCTCAATTTTCACAAATACACATATGTGATTAATACATGCACAGTACAAGCTCCACACACATACAGCACGATTAACGCAAGCACAAAAAAATCCACAAACACACAGTACAAGATCCACACATACACACACACACACACACAGCACGATTCACGCAAGCATACAAGATTCACACATGCACAGCACATGATTCTCCAAATTAATTCTAGTCCATAAACAATTATAAATTAAATTACAAAGTACCAGTGGTCTTTAAACTTCACTGAATTTGTGCATGGATTTTTGAGACTTTCCTGACGTGCCTCGATACACAAATGCATTTTTTTAAACAGGGGATGGTTTGCAACCAATCACAGAGCTCGCTTGTAAAAGCCAACCACACATACGTATAACACAGAGTTTCCTCTGTCTCCTCACTCCTTACATCAATGCACGCTGTTTTATTTCGTCAGGTTTTATTTCGTCAGGTTTTTGGTTGTAGTTTATGCACAAAACAACAACAAAAATAATTCACTAGGTTCGTTATACACATTAGGTTTAAAAACAAACATTAGATGTCCGTTAGATGAGGATCTTATTAAAGAAGATCAGCATTTTTTTTACAGAAAATTAAATATATATATATATAGGGAGAGATTTGTACAATCCAGAGACAGGATATGAGATTTATTTGTTTTTAGTTTGTTTAATATGAGAGAGATGCAGATCATTTTATTTTTTCATTTTTACAGCAGATGAAAAACTACTGAAATTATTTTCAGATTACACTTAAATAGATTAATTGATTCCGCGGAGGGAAATGAATGACTTTGGGGTTAGGATTAGGAATCACTCAGGGATAATCTACTGAGCATACTGGCACAATCTTAAGCCATTGTATGGGACTGAAAACCACTAATAACGATCATGCGCGTGTATGCGTATTATTAAGAATATGCTGGCCTAAGGTGGTATGCTGAGCTGACAGAACACTGGCCAGGTAAAAATCCGCAATTGCAATCGTAGTAAACAGGAAAAAGACCTTCGAGAAGATCCGTTCAATTAAATTATTGGATGCAGATTATCGGTACTTCAACATACCAGGAACCAGATTTCTCATCTCGATCAAAATATAAATTTTATACTGCGAGGCTTAAAAGTTTCAGTCACAACAGGTTCCAACAGCGAATTTGTCAACTTCAAAAGAAACTTCTTATTGCAGGCAGGGATGAAGAGATGCTGAGTTTGCAGGTAGAACAAACCAAATTTTGTATTATTATTCCTATTACAAAGACCCATAATGAAAAAATAATGTTTGGGGAGAAAAATGTGATTGATGCCTATGGTGAGTTTTAATATCGCATTTTAAATTAAGTGTTCATTACCACATGTTTTTCTCCTATGAATTAAACAATAATACCACGTGTGCTCTCCTCGATCTCCAAGGAAGTCGGAGCGGAGCAGGACGGTTTTGCTTTGCGCAAGCGGTCTGGAGCGGTGACTGATTATGTGGAATCTGGAGGTCAGTTATCCCAATCGTGCTGTGTGTGTGTGTGGAGCTTGTACTGTGCATGTATGGATCACATATGTGTATTTGTGAAAATTGAGACAGATTTAGCTCTATAGAAAAACACAGGTTGGTACCATTATATCTATACTGAAGTTATAAAGATTGAGGAATGAAGAAAATACGTCTGTTTGATCATAAATATACTAACACAAAATGAGACCCTTTAATGATGTGTTTAAACATCTTTTGGTAATTTTTGAAACTCAACATCAAACATAAAGATGATAACAGCTGCAGGTGATTAACTGCTTTACTAGTTGTGAAGTTTTCTCTTGATCACTCACCTGCAGAGCCAGCAGCTTCTCACTGGGTTTAATGTGTCTCTGTATCTCACATGCCACTGGCTGAATCACTTTAATCCCATCTTCATAGAACACGTAAAACATGTTACCAATGCCAAGACCTGCAGGAGAACAACAGGCTTATTGCATACTGGAAAAGCTCATAAGACTGTAAACTATGAACATTTAGAATTGAAATAAGCTGGCAGAAATGTTATCTATGATTAAAGTAACAAATCACTTAATCCTCATCACAGTTCAGTAACTCTATTACACAAATTCAATTAACTCAGGTTAATGAATGCTATAGAAGAGAAGGAGCATCCCAAACGTACCTTCTTCACGCCACAAGATGTTTGCCACTGTGAAGCAGAAAAATGGAAGAGAGTGCAGTTAAAAATAAATGCAAGAATCAATAGGACCACTCTACAAACACTATGATCCAAACAGAAACTCCTGCTGAGGTGAAGTGGAGAGAAAACTTCATGAATGTTTTTGGAAAGTATATCTGACTCATACTACAAAGTATTTTGCTTGGAAATATTTTTATAGCAAATTCTGCTGAACAGAGGGCACTCAATTATGAAAACTGTTCACTCTGGTTGTCAAATCTAAACACTAAGAATGAAATAAAAGACTAGATAATCACTCAATAAATATGAGCTACAGACACTCATGAATAGTCAAAGTGTTTTACCTACATTATTATCATTAGAGAGAAAATAATGGCTGATTTTGCTCCTGTAGAAGGTTATTTCTCACAAAATTCACTTAGAGGTGATTAACGACATGAAATACGGGCTAAAAGCCACAAAGCATCCTAAGTGCTTTAATGGGGACGTAAAACACTGGCCGACAGATGGCTTTCAAAGCAGCCCCTGGTTACCCTTAGAAAAAAGATCCCTTTAAATGACTGAACAGGTAAAGTGGCAGAAAGATGTATATATATTCTTTCCATGCAAATGTGGGAGCAAATCTTGCATCCCAGTCAATTTTATCCTTCAACTCGGCGGCGGCCGCACTGTGCTCTCGCACCAACTCTTTACTGGTGACCTTCCCTCATTGTTCATCTGTCCCCCCCAGTGTTCTCTCCACTTTCATTTTCAGTCTGCGAACCAATCTCCAGTCCAATTCACATCCGATTTTAATCTTGCCTCTATTGCAATGCTCATCCTCGCAGCCTCCTGCTCAAGTGGACAGATGCAGACAAAGAAAAGGGTGGAGAGACAAAGGCAGCGAGGCACAGCGGCTCTGTTAGTCAGCCTTAATCTTTCAAAAGTGCTTTGTCAAGTGTTTCCAGTGCAGCCTTGCATACCTTTTACCTCATTAAAAGTTTGACAAAAGAAGCTGATCTACAGTCGGAGGAACAAGGAAGGATAGAAGGGAAGCAACAAAAAGAAAAACAATACAATTTTTATGAGATCTGCCAAAATAGAAAGCGGAGAAAATAGAAAGGACGATTTGAGATGAGATCTTGTGTGCTCCGGTCTTTTCAATAGCCTAAAGTATTGAAGCAATTCATCACTCGGTAGAGCGAGTGTGGCTGTTCTGCGCATGCGAGGGACCCATACATCAACTTCATCATCTATACAGCAAAACAAGCCGACTGCCACTGTAGGCGGCGAGTTCACTCTTTTTGGCCGTAATAACTATGTTTCCACTGGGCTCCAAACATCAGGGACGCTACTCTCACCAGCCAGACTGGACTCTGCAGTTTGTACCCGTCAGCAAGGTTACACAAATTCAATTTGTTTACACGAACGTAGTGCTATGACAGTGGGCCAAACAGCCTGTGGTGCTCAACACAGTGGCGTGGCAGAAAATTGTGAATGCATAACAGAGGGAAAGAAACTGGATTACAGCGGATGTAACAGCAAAAGTGTAACTTCAGAAGACTGCCTTGGGTGTTCAAAGATTTCATGCTTATTTTTTTATATATATATTTATACAGTAAGAAAATCAAACACTTCTTGAGGGAATTGATAATTGGCTTAACCTTTAATTACCATGGCTGCGAAAAACAGCTTGGACAGAAAAGTCTGAACAACTCTGGAGACACAAGGCTGCTTAAAGGTTTTTAAAAAAAGGGCTTGATCATTAAGCTGCAAAGATCAGCCCCTATCTAAGCTCCCTGGCTGTTCATAAATCACCATTCAGGCAGGTCATTTCCTATGATTATGTGAAATTTAAAATAAGCCTGCATTGGAGAAACAGAGGAGATGGAGAATGAAACCAGCCTAGCCCTTTGGAGCACAACTTAAATTGTCCCAGACTTTCCTTTTAAAGGGTAAAGAATATTGCTTTTGTATGGTAACTTCAGGCTTTAAAAATGTTAAGCATCTTCCCTGGCTAAAGGACTACCCTTGGCCAGAGTCCTGTAGACATACTTACCCACAACCTGACCAGTTTGTGAATGGCAAGAAATGCTGAACTGTACTACTACTGTGTCCTTTTCTGTGTGTTTTGGCTTTAAATCTCACGTCCGCTTTCAGGAGCTGCCTTAGATAACAAATGTGTGCTTTAAACCTGTGTGACCTTTAAAGGACAGCTGCTTTAGAGTTACAACTACGATGGGTTGACTTCAACACCCTATGGTGCCGGATTCCATTTAGAAAGCTTTTCTAAATGTGGCTTCAAAAGTTCTATAAAATGCTGATTCTGAAGAAAGGAAACAGCAGAACTGAAAAGTGTATTTTTTCGTAAAAATTTACATGAACACCTCAATACCTTAAGAGAAACTGGACGATACCACTTATAATGAGTGTCTTACACAGGAATTTTGTCAGATATGTCCATCAATCTCCTGCATGAGGGTTGAGACCTGACATCTGATGATCTAAAATGTTTCTACATTCAAATTCAAAGATGACTCTATATGAAGAGTTCCTTTATAAAACAGCTATGAAGTCTAAATTTGTCACAAAGACATTTAAGTTTCATTATTGTTTGAGAATCAGGGGACAATAATTGAGCTTAAAAGAGCAATGCTCTAAAAAAAAAACAAACCTTCAGTCCTACCTTTAGAATGATATTGTGTTCTATGGCACAACAGAAAATTGGTTCCTGAATGGTTTTGAAGATCTATCTTGCAATTTACAGCCCCCACAAAGTTTCTTGTTTGCTAATGAAGTATAGAATTGAGTTTGTCTTCTTTATTTGTTCAAAGATGTTTAGTATCATTTCAGTGGTGAATAACTGCATGAGAAATAAGGGTTTGCTACACCATGTTGTCTGCAGAAGGAAAAAAAACTTGTTCTGTTTTTCTCCCCCAGCAGGGACTATAGGGTAGGAGTTCACAGCTGATCTGAGTGTGCAGAAAAGGAGAGCTGGACAGGAGGCAGACCAAGTAAATCTGCCTCCCTTTTTTTAAGAGAGCCACCTCAGAAGATGTCCAATAGTATGGAAGCATATGTGGTAGTGGCACATTTAAAGAAAATAACAGCATTAAAAGAAAAGTGCATTTACACACATTTATGTGTTAACTTTGACAACCTCATTGCAAGCCTCTGTAAACATTCACATTGCGACTTATCCCAGTGTATCTTTTTCTTTAGCTATTGGTATGTGATAATTACAGTTACTACAAATATGACTTTAGGATGCCTGATATATATTTTTTTGCCCCGTGCCAGGCCCTTGGTGCCCTACAAGATGTGTGTGATGTATGTTGTCTGAGTGCCGCCAATCTACTTTTAAAAAGTCATAATCACTGTTCTTGCAAAGACATAAAGTGTAAAAAGAAATTATACTTGTTTATCACCAACCACAGATATTTAGACGTAACAAACATAACAAACCATTTACCTATTACAATAACAACAGAGACTATAGGTTTTGACTTAAGTACCTGAGCTGCTTTACCCACTGATCCCACTTCTGACAGATCTTTAAAAATGTTACTGCTATATAATCAGCCAAAACTTTCAGATATATTTTAAGAGATTTGCTTCTGCGCTTTTGGTAGCTCAGTGCTGCATACATTAGCGTTGAACTCAAACTCCACTGATCCTCGGAGGAAACATTTAAAGTCAGGTTGAGTGAAGACACTACCTTGGTAACAGCTATGACGGCTTCCAAATTAGAGTTAGGAGCTTGTGACGGATTTGAGTCAGGATCAGGTCTTCAGAGAGAAAACTGATCAGAAAGGCTTAATCCTTGCAGCAAAATCCAAGTTTCAAAGGACCTGAACTACACTTTTTAACAATGACAAGTTACTGAGAGAGCTTAAAACATCCAGAGCTTTATTACAAACCAACAGTGCAGTGAGAGATATGAGAATTTTTTTCTCATTTAAAGATGCTTTCATTTTGTCAATGCATGCATTTAATTATAGAAATAAATGCCTAAAACAGTATCAGAAAGTCTCTGCTTTATTTATGCCTAATACTAAAAACTTTTTAAATGTTCACTCATTAACCCTGGATGTACTTTTAAGCAGAAATGTTGTAATTAACTTTATATTTATTAAAACCTTCCACTTGATTTATGTACTTGATAAGCCGACAGCATGAAACTGAATCGACAGACAGCTGGCTGCTCATGCTGGAGGTTGCGTCACTGTCTGGTTTTTAGCTTTTGTCCTTTTGACAGCATGTCCAACCCTCTATGGAAGTCTGCTGTGATGGAACGCACGCTGCTGATGGAAACAGAGATGCTATTTTAGCGAAAGTAATCTTGACTACTGGAAGGATGCAGAGCAGGCAGGCATCCTATGCAAAGAGTTTGTAGAGAATTTGTTGTGGCGCTGTGGAGTCTCAGTCGTGCATAATCAAGGTTCGGGAGATCAGAGGAGTTTGTTTCAACTGATCATTTCCCGCAGCTGATTTCACTTTCCAGCATTTTATTTGAATATGTGAAATTCTGCTACACTGATTTTTACTGGAACAAATTCACAGATATCAAAAACTGTCTGAGAAACACTAAACATGAAATAAGGGAAAGATTCACTCTCAAGTGGAGCAAAGATATTCTGCTGTGTAATACTGAATATGATGGTTGAATGTCAATAAAGAAGGAATGAAACATTTAGAACTCTTCTTTAAGATTCAGGGCTGCAGGGTAGTGCATTGGTTAGCTCTCTAGCTTTGCAGCGGGTAGATTCTGGAGCATGCATCTTCTGACCCCTAATGAAAGGTTTCTCTAATACGTTTATATGGGCTTAACAGGAAATCCTAAATCATCCCCCTAATTATGAAACTGCCATCTTGTCCAAGGTGTCTTCCTGTTACTCACTGCATCACTTTAAAAAAAAAGTTCCGATATGGATGTTTTATCCTAAATGACCGTCTGCAGTATGATGTTGATCTAGCTTGATAAATGAACAAATACTTTAAAACCTTTGTTACCTATTCTGAGTTAAATGCATGGTTTTCATGCAAATCTGAACAAAAGTTGAAGATTAGCAAGGGATTCAAGCACTGAATGAGACTGTTCAGGACCCCTGAGAATGCTGGAATTCACAGACTGCATATCATGAAATTATGCCACGAGAACACAAATTTACCTTCTCTATCAAGCCCAAAAACTTCTTAGTCTGAAGTTACAATTTCAATCTAATTTAACATTTTTTGCTGATTCTTAACTTTTCTACAGATTGTGATGGCCATAAATAAATTAGTAAAAAATGGCTTTTAATTTCTGAGGCTGCCTTCCTTAAGAGTAACAATAAACTTGGGCACTCCTGCATGAATCTCCTGTTAGGGTCGAGAAATGTATTTTTGGGAGGGGTGAATATTTGTTTACAGGCAAAACAGAAAATATCTCAATTGTGGAGACTAATAGTAATTAGCTTTTATGCAGCCTCTTAGCCTCATATTATAACTAATATTCTGGGTAAGGATAACAATATGCCCTTAGTTGGTCAATGTTACCTCGTGGTACGGACAAAGAGAGGCTTAACCTCATCGAGCCCCTAACCTCTATATAATCAATCATTTTAATTTCATTAAATCCTCTGTATAAAAGATTTGTGCACTGAATGACCAGGGCTCTTTCTCTGGGATACTGTGTACAAAGTGTGCTGACCAGAGAGTCCTTATACAACCTCAATCCTCAATAAATTTGGGACAGACAGCAGAAGTGTTGTTGTCTGTTTCCAAACAAACAGGCAACGTTCAATAAACTCAACACTAGCATTTCACTATTGCTGAGGAGCAGAAGAGGAAAGTGACTGCTAAGACTTACTGCTTATACATCATGGTCATTTTCCTTTCTGGTGTCTGCACTGGAGTGAAACCTAAAATGCATTAACCTAGCTAGGTTTTGAGTTTCCTGGGAAGCAACAGTGCTTTGGTAGTTATTGACTTTAAGTACAGATTGCATGTATAAATTGCTTCAGGGTATACATTTCTATAGATATTTGAAAGATTATAATATGCATTATTTGTTTTTGCTCTCCATGTCAACATTAAACATACTGGGTACCAGCCTCCCATGTACGTCATCTATTACAAGTATCACAGAAAATTAAAAGGACAATCTAAAATCACAAGCAAGAACACTTCATGCATGCTGCAAACTGCATTAAATATCTTTGATTGGACTGCAATTCATACCATGTCAATGAGTTCTGTGATATTCAGTTTCACTCTGCATGTTCAAAAAAGTGCCCCACCTAATGCTACAGTAAATTATCTGAGCACTTTGCCAAAACATGACATACTGTAATATAACATAACATAGTTATTTCATTTTGCTTGACAGCTGCAGCTTTCATGTTTAAATTCAATTACACATTTTTCAAGTCCTTTTAAATATTACAATTGAACACACTGCTCTTCCTGTAGTTGAAATGTCTTTTTGGATTTAGTCCCCCTGAAACCTAACCGTAGAAATTAAGAGTTAATGAGGAAATCTGTGACAAGAGCACAAAGAAATAAAATCAGAACCAAAAATACACTATTTACTTCAAGACAAGAATGGAGACTAATCATCTGATTTTCCTCGGAATATAGAAACCTTCAAATAAGCAATCTGGCAATGAAAGACTTAAAAAAAAAAAATCAAAACATCTGAAGTGAACAAATACCTCATCAGCTATTTATTTAAAAGATCATTCCTGACTAATGTGACTGTCAAGGAAAACAAGATTATTGGTAAATCAGTTTTATTGGCTCAGTGTAGATTTCAACAGCATAAAAACATGCAAGGTAGATAATATAGAAAGATTTAAGCAAAATTAACTCCTATAGATAAAATAAGAATGTAACTTCTTAATGAGAGAGTTACAAAGATTTTCTAAGGAAATACTTCACTTACAGTGGTGCAGAGCTCCCACAAAAGCTAATACACCTAAAAAAGGTCAATTCAACAGCTTGGGAATATGTTCAATTGCTAAAACAATGACTTTCCTTTTGTTTAAACCAAAAGAATAGCACTTTTGTAAAGGTAGGGACATGTTAAGCAGATGCCCTTCGATGGAATGGTGACCTGTCCAGTGCATACCCCGTCTCTCGCCTGCAGCTAGAGATAGGCACCAGCACCCCTCACAACCCCAGCTGGGATAAAACCTAACGAAAAATGGATGGATGGATGTTAAGCAGACAGCAGCATGCTGGTTACCCGTATTTAACTAAAAAAGCCTCTTAGACTTCCAGTACATAGGTGTTGTTTTGGTCCACGCTATAAAGCCTCAAACTCAACGCTAATTCTGACATTTTTTATTGAAAAAGCTTCCTGCATGGGAAGCGAAACGTCTTCAAACTTGAAAACAAAGTCCAGTGGATTATTTTTTTATTATTTTTACTTTTTTGGAACTTTCAGTGTTGCTCTAGAAAGAGTAGTGCGATGAAAATGTGTAATGTAGTGCACCATGAACATGTACATTAAGTTAACCATCTATCTAGATCTATTTGTTGTTTCAATATTGTGAGGAAATAGAGGAATTGGAAGAATTATAGTCAGTCTTTTAACACCAGTTTGGATGATTATTATTTGTTATAAGAATCATAAATACAAAATAGGCTTAAATTGGAGGCACTCAGACTTTCACTCAGTTCTTGTGAAACCTTTTGAACACCCTTGTTCAGTAATGGCGTCTCTCTTTTAACAAAAACTGCCCTCATCATCACTCTTTCAGGCCATCTGTCCTCTTTGTCTAAAATCGGAACATTTTGGTCATCAAAGCTGCGCCCTTTGCTTTTGAGGTGCAGGTCTACAACGGAATCTTGCCCAGAGCTGCTGGCTCCTGTGTGTTGCACCATGTGTTTGTGTAGTGTTTGTAGTTGAACAGAAGAGAATGATTGTCATTTCAGCTTCCAAGCATCAATTCTCTGTCCTGGAACTCATTCCAAAGAGGTTACACAAAAACACTCATGATGATTCAAATGGCCATGCACTAAAATATACGAAACAATAGACTCCAACAGTCCAGTAGAACGACAGGTGAGTCATTGATTTGCATCTGACTTTAAATGTGTTTATGAGGATTGGCCTGAGGTGCTTAAATACATCAGATTCCAACTACAGATTGCTCTGGTGTGAGACAACAACAATGGCATGACTACTGGATAGGTGTGGAAATATTTTTTAAAGGAACTGAGCAAAAGTCTTTTTGTCTCTGATTTAAGCCTGCTTTTGACCTGGATGACTGAGAATTTGCACAGGAAGATGCAAGATTATAACACAGGAAGAATCCCATGCTTTCCCAAAATTAGCAAATAAGACTCGAGCCACTACCAGACAATAGCATTTCAGAAAGCTGTTTCATTACAGAGCTGCAAAGAACAAGCTATTTAAACAGATTATGATCCATCATAAATCAGCCTACACATATATTAGGTTTCACAGCATTTACAAACACGTATGTGATCAAGTAGTTTGTTTTTCATTATATTTATCAACCTATTTACTTTTCACCTTCCAACAGCACCATTATATGATTAACAATACAATGGGGCATTTTCATACAACTCAATCAATTATAGCAACTTTTCATAAGGCAACACTTTTTGCAGGGAAAAGCAGAGATAGATGTAAATGTGATGCCATTTGGCTGAGGAGGCGTGACTGAGACTGGCACCACAAGTGCCATAAGGAGATGGTAGAGTGCCCCTCTGAAATCACTGGTAGTTTTCCTAAAGCAAGACCAGTAGGAGCTCTATCCTTAAAGTAAAATCCTGAAGCTACAACATGGGACATAAAAGCTTTTATTAAACGGTGATACCAAGGTGATTGTGGTTTTACAGCGGCTATATTTACAGACAGAGTTGTAATTAACCAATCTGTATTCATATTTAAAGAGTGAGAAAACATATGGAACTGAGAGAAGCGGCATTCGGTTATTCTCCTAGACTAAAATAGAGCAATAATAACAAAACAGTAATATGACTTTTGTTTTTGGTTCTTTTTTCTTTTGAAGCTAAACTGTTACAGTACTGTCTGCATATCTGCGGCTCTGTCTTATATTTACTACTACTATTTTTAGTTTTTGCTTGTTTGTTTGTTTAGGGTTATACCTTTTCTTACTTTTTTAATCAAACTGGCTGCTTTTTGGAACTGGAAGATTTACTGAAGAAACAACAGTATACGCATCTGAAAGAATGGTATCAGTTCTACTGGTTAAATCTATGTTAATGGAAAGAAATTATAAGTGCAATGCACTGATGTTGTTTTTTGCAATAACTCCTCAAATCAGCTGATTGCTAATGCTATCATTGTCAAATGAATCACTAACTCTTCTCATAAATTGATAGTGCTGAAAGTCAGAGTTCTTTGAAATGCCAGTTAAAGACCCATTTGTTTAGAAATGTCATTATTATACTTAAGCCATTAACTAAAGTATCATTAGTTAACTCTGTGGTCCACATTAATTTGCTCAACTATGCTCTTTTATCATGTATATTATTTTCATCTGGTTTTATTCTGCTTTTATTTCTTGTCTATTTTATTGGTTAATTCATGTAGAGCACTTTGCATTGTCTTTGTAATGAATTGTGCTTTGTACTGTAAATAAATTTGCCTTGTCTAGGACTCTGTATCTACCCTGCTTTGGGGATCAGGGGTATAACTTAAGCAGGTTGAATTTAACACTTCTTGACAAACAAAATATAGTTGGATAATTAAATTCTAGCTCGAAGATAGAAGAAAAAGGAGCAATCAAGAGAAATTAAAAGACTATACATATATAAATATCTATTTTACTTATAGTTTAATTGTCCTCCATGTTGCATAATCTTGGTTGCAGAAAATAATTTTCCAAAAAAAAAACAAAAAAAAAAACAGCACCAGTTTAAAGGTAAATTACTAATGCACTATATGTGTTCCCTCTGCCCTAAATTGACCCTGTGATCCATATTTTATAATGACAATGGACATTACAAGAGATACATCATGTCAAACTTTTAATTTCAGTAAAATAATGTTTCATGCTATAAAATGAAGCCATTCATCAGACAGAAAAAAGTTCTAAACAGGGAATTTATCAATCCAATACTAGATAAAAATGATGTGTAGTAAAAAAAAGATTAAATGATATCACCACACTGACTGTAGCTTTTAATGTTCTAGAGTGTCCCTATTTTCTAGTTCAGTAGTGGTTTATTACTCCTTGTTCCTGCTGGAGTATTTAAAGGTCATACACTGATTAATGAACCTGTACAGGCTTGTATAAAGTGAAAAGCTGTCTTCAGGCATTTTGATGCTCTACCTATGCTGCCGTTAATATATATCAATTTTTTTTTTTACACAGATACAACCATAGCAACTTTACCAGACTTTAAGCATATTAGGAAAATTCTTACTGAATCCTTAAACTTGAAGTAGCAAAATATGAAAGAGAGGGAATACAGCACTCTAAAAACTTCTTGGTGGGGTTCCGAAGTTGGCTTGATGTAACAAATGCAAAGAGTAACAACTGCAGACACTGTTTATGATGAAGTACTCCAGATCTTGGGTAAGAGGCAGGAAATGGTGCAGAAAGAGAAAAGACTAAAGCAACAAATTTTTGCTTTGAGCCGTGCAGATCTTCTGACACTGCAGAAATAATTGGCACATTGTGAGAGGCAGATATTTATGCCAGTTTAGCGGCAGCCTGTCAGAGATGGATGGGGCTCTGCCTGCTGGTGACAGTGTCGGTTAAAGAGACTTCAGAAACAACGAATGCTTAGGTTCAGCTAAACAGCAAAGTGCTTGGATACATTTTAGAGAAAAACAATCCATTGTTGTACCTGTAAGGAGAATGGGCTGACCTCAAGGCTCCTTTCAGCTGAATGGATCTCCAGAACATTATAAGAGACTCAAACATCAAATGAAGCTCTTTTTATCTTTCTCCTCCCTAGTTAGTATCTTAGTGAGTCGTTTGACAGCTTGCTCACTAACTGAAGTCTTTGCATGAGAAGCCTAAGGCATATCATTAACATGGAATTCATAGAAATAGACCATTACTCTCCAGGAAGTCAGATTTTGGAAACATCTCAAAGTACAATTATGATGTGTCATTTAACTATGTTTGAAATTAGTGCTGATTTATGGAGGCCTCTGCCGCTGCCTCTGTGTGCCCAACAGCGTCTCCTAGTCTGATCACAGTCCTTGAATCTGCAGCTTAAAGGAAAAAGCTATCCTTAAGGATAGCTCATCTGTGAGCCGATACATAAATAAATGAGAACTAGTTAAAATGGAAAACTTGAGAGAAAAAAAAAGAAGAGGAGTTGAAGCTTTGAAATCATTGATGACAAAGTTTTTTTTATGTCTGCAGCTGTGTGGTTGTATGATACAAATCTTTCATTTAGGGTTTGTTTTAGTACAAAATGCAGGACCAGGAGTGGCTCTGTAAATCAGGGAAGACTAAGCCAATGACTCTAAAGAGACTCATTGGCTACAGTATGTAATCTGCCTTAGGGAGCTGTTCTGTATTCACAGCCATGATATTCTTAGTGTTTGAGTTTAAATAAGGATTTCTACTTAGTAATTTATCATTTAAGCGGGGCATGCAGATGTTCTAAAGGTTTTGATCAAAATGTAGTTAGCTTATTAAGGTAAAAAAAGTACCCTGGCGGCTGACAGGTAGCCTGACGTAGTCCGACTCAAACCTTGTGGGCGGGACTAAGTTCGGAATGGCACCCGGGCTAGCTGACAGGTGCAAATGCATGTAAACTGATAAATGCTGCAAACAAAAGATGCTGTCATCACTTAAAAAGGAAGCAAAAAACTAAAATCAACAAAACAAGTGCAAATAAAAATGCTGCAACCACAAACAAAAAACAGCAAGCAAAAACAAAAAAAGGGATCCCAGAGAGAAAACTATGCAAATTGTATAAACTACAGCACACTCGCTCTATTTCTGATAGAATGGCTCCAGACCACTAGAGGGAGTTGAAAAAAAAACAACCATATTGGACCAAACTGTTACTTATAAATATGTTACTATCCATAACCATGCTTTTATCTGTAGTACTGTAATACTGTGATTGAAAATAAAATGAAAGATCATTTACCTCTATTTTCTTCTTCCAACTTTCGTAAAAAAATAAATAAATTCTTATGTTAAAGCTTAACTTCCTGTTTGTACAGAGAGTCTGATTTTCTTTTTACCATTGCAAAACTTTAATTGCATTTTTTTGCTGATTATTGGGTTTTGCTTCTATTTCTTGTGATAACAGCATTTTTGTTTGCAAGAGTTTCCTGTTGTATCTGTTTTTTTTTTATGTTAGAATTTTTGAAGTTTACATCATAGAATGTGTGTGTTTGTAGCTCATTTCCCATTTGCACCTGTTTGCAGCCCATACACTTTTTTTCCTTGCGTGTTTTGGAGATGGCATAACACAATTTTTTACGGCTCGTTCTATTGTTTGTTGCTTGTTTGCACCTATCGGCCCCCGTAACATAGAGTTCGAACTTTATAACAAAAGAATCACTAGTGGAAAACTGCCCTGCTCATCAGTCTGCTACCCCTCTACATTACTAGCTACACCCCTAATTCAGTGGGTTATTCATTCATTCATTCATTCATTCATTCATTCATTCATTCATTCATTCATTCATTCATTCATTCATTCTATGCTAAGCCAGCTATAATAAATCTGTTTTGGTTTTGATTCTCAGCCTAATCAGTAGATTTGGTCTATCAAGCTTTACAATAATTTTGATCTAGAATAATTACTATCATTTCAAAGGACTGATCTACTGCAGATAACATGGTAACTGCTTATAACCTGTTAACATAGCCTCTTTTAAAGGATGTTCCTTTTCGAAGATAAGAACATTTACTGACCATGACTTGGTGAAAGTCGATCTCCGTTTGTCCACCAAGGGACTAACTACACAGTAACTTTAAATGTTCATTCTGTATTTATTTTGCATTAAAAGATACAGACATAGCCCTGCAATGCCAAGTGAATCCTTGAATGTAATTTTTTTTCTTTGTATATCACTTTGTACGGGTTCCCTCACTGAGAATCACAAAAGATTGAACATTTTATTACATTGTATCACTCCTAAACATGTTTGTGATCGACTGCAATGGTTAAAACACTTTTAGGACCAAACATGAAAAAAGTATACATTTTAAAAGATGCTGAATTGCTTTACAAATCTCATTTCATTGAGTGAACCTTTTTTATTCTCTTCTGAAATTTTTTCTCTGGTCTTTTTGTTCTTTTCACTAGTTTCTGTCTAGCCTTGGTATTTAGTTCCTTTGTCTCTTTTTTATCTGTTGTTACAAAATGAACTGACCGATTGATTTTTTTTTTTTTTTTTGCCTGTATGTGTTTTCTATGAATAAAACAGGCAATGGAGAACCAAAGTAAAATTTGCAACAAAAAATTTGAAATGGGGGGGAATTATCCAACTAAAAACCTAAAGGAGGACCTAAAAAGCATTAGCTGATCTTTTGATTATTAATGTAATGTTGAATAATGTTTAAAAATATATATTTTTTCACTTTATAATCTAATCTTAATCCTACCATGTACTGTACTTTTCAAAACAGTATCAATGTCCAGATGAAAATGCTATTAAAATAGATTCTGATACAGCTATTATAAAGCCATTCTTATATCATATACACCAGGCATCCCCAAACTCGGTCCTCGAGGGCCGCTGTCCTGCAGGTTTTAGATGTTTCTCTGCTCCAGCACAGCTGATTTTAATTGATAGTTGATTAACAGGCTTTTGCTCTACTGCAATCATCATAATAAGCTGTGCTAAAGCAGGGAAACCTCTAAAACCTGCAGGACAGCGGCCCTCGAGGACCGAGTTTGGGGATGCCTGATATACACACTTGAAAAAAGTAGGGGTATTTTATGTAAAGAGAAAATTTCATTAGTGATTGATATAAATATATGTCCAAAATAATGGTGGCCTCTGTGGCATTAAACCCAATCTTCTCTTGGCATATTCTGCATCGCTGCAGGTTGAAGTAACAATACTAATTTACCTTCATGACATGGTAATTAATCAAACAAAGTTTTGTTGTGGTAGAAGTCAGATAAGTATCCCAGATGTTGGTGCTTTTAATTATAACATAATACAGAGATATCCACTGTTGGTTTGGTTTGTACTGTATTGTTTCACAATTACACTGCTCCTTTCTTGGGACAAGCTCAGCAATCTATCAACATTAAGTAGAGAGAAACATGATTCATTAACGCTAATGCTTTCTGTAAATCTGCCCAAACATTGTTTCTCTGAGCACCAGCTGCTTTTTCCACTTCTTACACTGAGGATAGAGTATATGTGACACACCGTGGCTGCCTGGAGAAAGCCCTCTAAACCTTGTATTTTACCATACTTTAACATTTTGTGCAGCTACTCAAACCACTTTCAATTTTACATCTCCATTTATTTGCAGGAAAGGTTTTGGTGTCCTTACTGGGTCAATTTTCTGTCTGGTGAAAATCATTTTGTCCTGAAATCTATCATATGGTGATGTGAAAGAAACTACCCCCGTGGGAGTAGATCAGCTGGATAAGAAATACTGCTTTTGACAATATATTTTTTTAAAAACAGCGTGATGGCAGCAGCTGAAGCATGTGTTATTGAAGAAAAGTTATCTTAGAGTTCAAAGGTTTAAACTTTAAGATATCCCTGAATCCATGAATGTTTTTGCCCTGGTAATGTTAGATCATTTTGCCATTTATCTTTGGTGAATACACAACTACCCACCCTCCGATTTCATCTTTCTACCACAACACCTCTCTTTTCCCATGCAGCTTGCCTTAAATGGTTTCACCAGAGTTCATATTTAGTCAGAACTAGCTCACATTCCCTCAGTAAGAATGTTTTTAAGCAATGTTTTCACTTTTTTTTATTGTTGTTGGCCTGTCTTGAGCTGTTCCGCCTTGTAGTTTATTGTGGAAAACCAATCTTTCAGAAATAAACTGAGAAATTCAATAAAAAAAGGGGTATTGTCATACATCTGAATTACACCATTACTTCAGCCAGTGCAAAGTGTTTCTGTAATAAAGCAAGAAGCTAATTTATTTGTAAGGGCGACATGATCATTCTCACCGACATTGGTTATGATAAATTTGGTTTTCCGATAGCTTAAGGGTTTTCATCAAGAGTTATGTTTCTGTTCTTTAACCTCCAGCAATGACCTATTAGGACAACACAAGGGATGCTAGCTCACTAGCTTTCCCTACTGAGGAAATCTTTGGTAACATGAACCACTAAACGCAAGAGATATCATTCCCCATAACCTGCTGTTTGGAAAAATACTTTGTTACCATTATGAAGGGACAGTACACTTTCTGTTGCTGCCGATGCAGCACCAAGGCTTTGTTTCAAAATTCTTCCAGGTCTAAAGACAGCAGGATCTTATTTTCAACATAGGCTATATCTGTACTTTTGGAACAAATGCTATAGTGACCACTCACAGCTCTATACTTTAAACCCCCGTTTACCCCATTGCTCTCACAAAGGCAAACACTCTCACAGCTCTGTAGCCAGGGGCGTACTGACATTCATTGGGTGGAAGCTGGATCCAACTTGCAGCTTTTGGATCGCAGAAGAAAAACTCTTCACAGTAAGCTAAAGCACTTCAGGAAACATGGATTAAAAATGCATAGAAAAAAATTATAACCGTTTAGATATCTTGGGATTTGATCAGTTAAATAAAAGCAAAGATTTTAATATATTTGGCTACCACACCTCAATTAGAATAAACTGAAACAAACCCGAAGCCTAGAGTCAGTGCTGGCCATGCTAGATGTGACTGCATCCCTTATCTAATCCCAGCTGAAGATCTGAATAGACTCTGTAGTGACTGCTGCTGCCAGGGAAGTCCCGCCCACACTCACTGCAGTTTTACAGCCAGGGAGTTCACACTGACCACTTTGACAGGGAAAAGCTCTCAAGTTGAAAGTTAGTGCCAAGATTTAAGCACTGGTGAGAGTGTCAGAGTGTTGTTAAGATAAAGGTCAGTGAGAAGCCATCAGCCAGGCTCTGATGAAAGGGAGATAATAAGACAGGGTTAAAAGATCTCCAGGAACTAGAGAACAGAAGAAATGCAATCTATAATAAAAATCACAGCTGACTTTTTTTCACGATAGAGTTCCTTTCTTAAACTTATAGTAATTATCTTTTTTATTTGCTCTTAAGTATACAGAGATTGAACCCTGCTAAGCTTAAAGCTACAGGTTTAATCATCTTATCTTGACCAAGATAGCACACAAAGAGTCAGAAACAGAACCAGCTTTAATGGCTGTTTAAATTCAATGTACTGTAATATGTCCTCGTTTTTTTATATATTAATCTTAATTATCTTTGGTTTTTATGTTATGTGTTTGCTGAAGGAATATTTCAAATTATTCAACTCTTTAAAGTAATTATTTTAAATCTTTGTCATAAATTAAAAAAGTAAAGACAATTGAATACATTCTCACATTACGTTTTTTTTTGTCAAATTAGTGACAGAACTCTATGTAGATGGCCCAAAACCTATAAAAAGACCTTCAAGTAAGAAACACTCCAAATATTTTGGAATTAGAAACGTTGAAGATTCTTGTACACATGCTATCCAATTGGAAACTTATCTTGTTGTAGATTTATTTTTTGTAGTGCTGCTCAGGCTCTCTCTGTATGAGCTAAATTCTCTTTTCTGTGATATTTTTCTATATGCAGAGGCACTTTTATTCAATCAATCAATCAATCAATCAATCAATTTCTTTATTGTCAACTACAATGTGCAACATAATGTTTGCTTTTTCTGTCCTGACTCTTAAAGGTGGTCGCATTTTCCTCCTGCTCTGAATCTCCCTGTTCTGTCCCTGCTTCGCTGTGTCTTGTCTTTCCTAAGCCCTCTCTTCATATCACCCAAATTCATTTCAGCTGGTCTCTCAATGCAATAGATCAAATTTTCTCAACTGGAAGACAGGGAATATCGGGCCCTTCCTGTCCTGCCGGGAAATTCTTTGTGTGTTTCATGTCTTTTACTATGTTGTCAGTGGAGGATGTCGAACATGCATGGATTTAAGGATTTATGACATTTAGATTTCTCCTGTTTGGATTTGGAGGATACCTGATATATCTACAATTACAGAGGATATCGGTGGCAATTTGGGCATTGATCAGGCTGCCGGCAGCGGTTGACGCACTGACAAAGGCTGTGATGAGCAGGACCATAAGCTGAGCCTTTCTTTTCCTTCTATCTTGCTTTTCTTATCTTCCTGCCCTGAGGTTTTTGTTATAGAGGATCTGCCTATGTTTAACTGTGTGTGATCACATGGTTGGGAGTTGCCATCTATTGTCTGATTTGTTGTAGTTTGACCAACTTCCTTTGTGATAGGATAGGAGTGGCCATTTTTGAGTTAACAAGCTAAGATACACACATCTGTATAGTTCTACCCTCCCTTTCCAGGTCACATGATAGGAGCAGCCATTTTATGATTTATAGTCTCCAGTAGATTCCAGGGTTGCTCCTCCCCCTTTTATCACATGAAAAAGCGGGGTCTCACACATACACACATACACACAACGCCTGTCACTCTAGGTTGGCAAAAACCCCCTGTTGCTGCTAGATTAAAGGAAGATAGATTGGCTGTACCATGCTACTGTGTTGTTAATGCATTTGTAACCATTTATCATTTAAGCTTAATGTATTTATGTTGTTTTAACTGCACTGTTGGTGTCATCATATCTGCTGCTATTCCAAACAGACACTATTGAATGTAATAAACATCTGGCTTATCTTGGACAATATCAGAAGCCAGTTAAGCGGACTCTTAGGATTTTTGTTCTCTTTCTTTCAGAACTAGTCATTTAGTCTACCTTGTTTTTATTTTCTAACAGCGTGTAGTGTTTTGCATGTGACAGTTGAATAAACAGAGATAAATAGTTCTTTGATTGATAATTAATAGCGCTGCTGACAGCCTAGCCTAAGTCACTAAATTGGTAGGAATAACTGGATTTTAACTGCTGGTCCTGAAGCCACCTGGGTGTGAAAGGCCCAAAATCCTGGTTAGTGAGCAGATTAGAGTTATATTTATTCAACTAGGATCACCAAATTGATTTTACCTTTGATTTTGTATAAGTTAAATAATAAACTACAACTCCAATTCTAGTTAATAGTGTATTCATTATCTACAGGATATTCTTGCATAACAGCCTCTTGACGTGATTCAACTGCTGGTTGTCCTGAAAACAATGTGGTCTACATTTAACACTGGCAATCTTTCTGGGGAAAACCTGGTCTGATTCGGAGAAACGGCATCCATCCCACTTTGGATGGGGCAGGTCTTCTTTGAAGGAATCTGACCAAATTTATTAACCATACAAAACCCTGACAGTCCAGAAAGCAGAGTCGTAGTTTAACACAAGCATCTACAGCTTGTCTATTGTTACCCACTCATTATTCCATCCAGAAAGTTATTGAGTATCCAGTGAATAGTTACAATTCTTTTGAACATCTGACCCTTAGTTTTCCCCATCCAAATTGTAAAGCAACAAAACCACTCATCTGGTCTGTTCTTGTCCGGCTGTGTCTCCAACATGGATTGAAATATCAGCTGTGCTGCTGCCATCGGCATGTATGTGTATAGATGTTAGTGCTTGGTCTTTTTTGCTGTGACTAGCACATTTGGCTTGGAGCTTGTTTGCCTAGCTGTGCTTTTTTCGGACGGGGCCACGTGTGGACCTAGCTAACAGTTACCTTTTGTATCTGCCTCTTTTTCTATGTCTGCTTCTATCTCCTTGAACCCCAGTCGGCCTTTGGATATGGCCACTCACACTGAGCTTGGTCCTGCTGGAGGTTTCTTCCTGTTAAAAGGGAGTTTTTTTCTCCACTGTCACTACATGAATCCTCAGTATGAGGGATTGCTGAAGAGTCAACGACAAAATGCAAGTTAAAATTGTTGTTGCAAGGTCATCCAGGAGGAGCATGTCTTGCAAGTAAATATCCGGATGCAATCAACTGTTTTTCCTAACCAATCTAACAGTATTATATCTGTAAATTGCCTTGACATGATATGTGTTGTGAATTGGCGCTATATAAATAAACTGCATTAAACTAAAATAAAAAAACAAAAATAACTATCAAAGATCAATGTATATCAAGGTGAGGTCCACAATAATAGTAGAAATTAATTCTAAATAAACTTTTAAGTAAGGTTGTTGTGTGACACACAGTAGTTGAATGAGGTCGTGCCAAAACCTTACAAAAAGAACCCCCATCTCAGACTTCCTCTGCTGTTGATAGGACCACGGGTCATAAGCATATGGTAGTCTTTCTGAAATGCTTCACTGTAATGCTTTTCATGAGAAACCAAAAGACAGATCTGGCCATCTGCTTTTCCTTAATAAATACCAAAATAATGCAAATGACAAATAAGGGTCAAACCTCAACCTGTGACCATCTCACACACTTAATGAGCTTTGTGTTTGCTTAAAGGAAATGAGCAGCTGGATCCATCAATATCTCTGACTTAAGGAGCAACTAATCAGACCTTTCTCCTCTAGAAAAATAAAAATTTAGCTGATTTAGAAGCAAAAGGGACCAACATTTACCTTTAACTAAATGTTTCTAGGAAACCCTGGTCCCTAGGCTGTAAACAAGCAAGTATCCCCACTGATAAAGTTTGTCCAGTAAAAATGGAGATTAAATGCAAAATGTTGGATGAAAGAAAAATAATGTATGGCTATCAAAAATTGTCAACAAAAAAATATATATATTTAAAAAATTGGAGTGGTTTTGTACTCAATCCCTCCAAGGTCAGTACGTTGAGGTATGTCTTTACCAGCTTTAAACATGATTGATTGAACCATTTTTGGGTCAGACCTAAATTATATAAGTGGTATGAGATGCATTCCCATCAGCTTGCACCATTCCCATCAGCTTGCAAGCAAGGTTGTTTATTATACTGTTAATGCTGAACAATAAACATATGCAAGCATTCTAATACATCTGTTTAATACACCGTTCACCCACTCCTGATGCATATCATATATAAATTCTGTAAAAAATGTTTAGATTATTGCTGCAGTCCTAAAATTTAAAGCTGGTCATACCCTTGAGAAGTTAGACAAATTATACAGTATAGCTACTGTATGTGAGAGTTGGCATCAGAAACTGACATTATTTACCTCTAGAAATAAGTAAAAATCTCAGCTCTTTTATATCCAGAACCTTAATGCAACACAAGATAACTAACAGATGTGCACAAAGAAACCCCAGCTATGATAAAGAGTAAGGGTAAAAAACTAAAATAAATGATTTGGCACAGTTAGGCCAACTGCCTTAAGAATTATGCTACCAGCTGTTTCACAAAGCCAATTTTAGTGAAAAAAGTCAAAATAAACTGCAGAACAATTTAACTAAAAGGGTAATGCTAGAAAGGAAAGGAAAAACAGGAATGGAAAAACACCTCAGGGTGGATTTGGAGCTTTCAGGTGTTAAATCTATTTGCAGTGCATTTTTTTTACATTATGTTCTATGACTATTGCAGTTACATTAACTAAGAAAAAATAATTTTGTAGTTTCCTTTTGCATTTATGAAACTACACTCGTACCCCGAACCTTTACAGTAATCAGCTTTGAACGATACAATTTGGATCTGGTTTAAAATTACAGTATTTATTGCTGCCATCCCACACCATGTTAATCTGTCCCTACCCCTGCTTCTCTCCTGGACAAATCATTGAGTTGACTGCAAGTGCTGCCACTGACTATATTTAATCTATATCCCCTCCCCCATATTGTAAAAATGGCTGGGAGCTAATCTTTTTAACAGTATCTGTTCTATGCAGCCATTAAAGATTACTGCCATTAAGTTCTTCCCTTACGGTGCTTTTTTTTAAAGGACTTCACACCCTTGTTTTAATGTATTTCCGTGTGTCTGCTCTGTCCTCATAAACCACTGTATTGGGTCACTGTTCAAAAAAAGTTATTTATGTTGCTAAAGCTTTGTTCAAGAGAAAGGGTTTCTAAAAGTCATTTAGCATACTGTATTTAACCACTGGTCTGCTTTACCTCAAAAAATCTTTTAGTATTTGGCACATGAAAGGTAATTGAATATGATTTGATTTTATCATTAATATTTTAATTAGACTTGTAGTTGAAACAGAATATTCTAATGTCATTTGATTAATCTTACTATATATTTTGATGTAGAAAGACGGATAAGCTATTTTTGCAAGTACTTTTTGAAATACATTTGTGTGTGAATTTGGCATGTATATGTAGATAAAATTTATTAGACTATGTACATGATTTATTCCAGTTAAATTATACACATGATTCAGTTTTTTTTTTTTTTTGCAACCCAATCTGTATGAGAAGAACCAAACTTTCCTGCTGCTATAAATATGATTGCAGATCAAACACCAGCATTTAATGGTTCCTGATATGTTTTAGAGCAAAAAATTATTCAATTTTAATCTGGTTAATAGAAATTAAAAACAAATTAGTTGTTTTGCATAATTCTCCCAGCTTAAGAGATGCAGGGGCAACAGCAATGCATATGAAAATAAAAATGATTAACTTGTAAAGTAATTAGCTGCAATAATTAACATTTTCTGATGTGTTTAAATTAGCATTCAAATGACTAAAGGTTTATGATCTAGGGATGCATTAATAAACTTTATGCTATTTTTGTGGCATTTGTTGATTAAATGTAAAGTACAAAACAGCTTTTAAGCTAAGACTGATATTTCCTGGGATCAGATGAGCAGAATCCTTGCAGCAAAGGGCTGCAGGCAGCAAGGACTGACAGCCCACTGTTGCTGCAGGCTTACCTTGACAGCTATTCTGGCAAAACTGATGATCAGCTTCCAGTAGTTCCCTTCAGTTTTTTGTGAATGTGGTAGGTGATGTCACAGGAAAACTAGAAAGGGTCATGTATTTAGGCTGACAGATATTACGTACACAGCACAACATCTGTAATAAAGTATGTTTATTCTTTTTTAAAGCAGCTGTACAAACCCTGACTGTCGATCCGCTGACATCCCTTTGAAGTCTGTCTTGTGGGGTTTTTTCTCTCCAAAAGAGGGTCTACCATATCTAACTTTGAGCATCATTTTAGCCTTCGGTAGATCTTCAAAAGCTTCAAAGCGAATGGGGCAACATGTGACCTCATCGAGGATGACCCTCTGATGTCTGACAGGCAGGGCAGAGGAAGCTCTACTCTACAGGGATCACATCTAAACATATTTGGTTTTTACACAGGTCTGGGACAGTGAACACGTGATATATGACCTGACTGCAAAGTTGCAATGCTTGTACCAACTGAGAGCCCTAATTACCCACAGAAAACATTGAGCACGCTAACGACTGGATGAATGCCTCTAAGACAAATTCTGACATTTCTAAGAAGGTCAAAGCTAATTACTGTGTGCAATTCTTCTCATGAGGAAAGAACAAGGCGAGATTGTTTGCTAAGAAATGCTTCCAGATATAAATAAGGTAGCTTGTTTCACAAACAGTGTGTTAAATTTAATGGTGACAAAGTAACGAAAAAAAAAAAAAAAGGAAAAAACAAAACACAATTATTTTTAACACTAATAAAGAATTGCTTTTTGGTACCACTATGTTTCGGAATAATATATTTTTTTTAAAAAGTCATAATTTAAATAATTTAAATACAATGAATGAAGCTTGAGATTCATTCATTGCAGCAGTCAAGTTAATGGTCAAATGTATTATTCTGTTAAAATATGCTCAGAAAATTTTCAATACATACAAGTAATGTATGGTGTGAATCAAATCTCATATGAGGGGGAGAAATCACAGCTCCTGTGACCATTTCATTTCTGCTGGTAGTTAACAGCCAGAACATTGAGACAATGGCAGTTGTTGTTTGTCTGCATTAAGTTTATGAAGAAAATGCTTTCTTTTAAAGTTGTTTGTACTTGTCTACTGTACACTTCCAGTACTAAATTTCTGAATGTGTCTGTCATTAGATATCTTTAGGTCATCTTAATCTCTTCCTAAATATTAAGTTTTGATAATATTTATTGGCTGCAACTGTTTCTTTGTCCAAGGCTGAGCTCACACTGACGGTGGTGCAGTTGAGGTGAGGGTGCAGCAAAGAATCCATATAATTAAAGTCAATGTGTACTCTCACATCAGTCACAGTATACAGCACACAAAATCTTTGGATACTGAAACCAAGTGGCTCAAAGGAATGATTCCACAAGAAGGAAGGCTGGCCTGACACTGTAGAGGTCTCTGCACCAAGATTCTGAATTTAACAGTCCAAATGGGAACAAAAATCTCAGAATAAGATCAACCCAATGAACTATTCTAACTCTACAAGTAGAAAACAAAAAGACAAAATGGAAACATGGGGAAACAGAGGGGCTGTTGTGGGATGATAATGGATATTTTTGCGCAGATAACGATTTTTGCCCTAGAACTCCCAAAAAGAGCATGAACCTAAGTGAAGTTGGGATTTTGATCTGCAAAGAGTTGTATAAATGTGCGCATAGTAGTGAGTGAGTTAGGGTGAATGTAGCTATAGTGTAAAGGGCTTTAAGTTGTCAGTATGTTTAGGAAAGCACTAAATCCAAATTCAGTCCAATTACAATTTAAATCCCTCAAAGCTAGTTTTCTGAATCTTTGAGCTAATGCTAACAAGCGTGTCTCTCACAACTTCTCCTCCTCGCTGGGAAAAATACTTTCAACTGATCCTCTTTCCAAGATAAAACACTGTAGACAGTCTAGATTTGCATTGAGAACCTTGCTAATAAATCATACAAATATTAAATCCTCTATGCTTTCTTAATTGGTTCTGCATCAAATACACATTACAGTGGTTAAGCACTGGTTCTTTATCTATTCTAGATTGTTTATTGTTAAAAGGATCCCCATTAGCTGCCACCAAAGTGGGATGAGCTGGTCTTCCTGGGGTCCACAAGACAAAACAAAAATCACTTAATCAAACATTACAGACATTATTATAGATCTCCTCAGAAACCATTCAGAATAAGTTATTAAATTCATATCTATTACATTAATTCTCACTTTCATACAATAAATATCTTAATTCACTACTCACAAATTTAAATAGTGCATTCTCAAGTAATAATTAAAAGATACTTTACTATCCAGTTCACGTCTATTCAGTGAGCAATTATTTCAAAAACCAATGGCACGATAAATAACTGTTCTCTTTAACGCATTTGATTTTGGACATGGCAACATTATAACTAGATTACTGCATATACCCACAAAAAATACATACAAAAACTAGTTCCTAAAGGAGCATGGATTATCTGTTTATCAATTCTAATGCTAATATATTAATATCAATGAATTATTAATATATTTTTGTTGTCAGTTAATAAATTATATTTTAAGATGGAGATTGAAAGGAGATTCAATCAAAATATCTCTGGTGCATCCATCTGTTTTAAATGGATAATGCTTGCTCCAAAATGTGGAAATTTTAGGAAGAACAAATTCCCTGAGGCAAATCGGTGGCCAGCGGTGGTCTAAGGTTGGCCGGATATAACCCTGTAAGGTCCTTAGCTCTGCCCTTGGTTCTCTTTTGTTTTCTTAAGGCATACATTTCCATGTTTCCTGTTTATATGCATAGACATTTGTTCAGAAACCTAGCACATCCCCACAATACGTTTGACTGGGGGAAGCCTAAATTCATTCAAAATGAAAATGCAAAAAAGTGAATCTAAACTATTTCAAGGTAAGTAATATATGTATAGATGAAACGACAAACCAGAGAAAACTGACCTGGTAGACAGTGTTTGTGCATCAAAAAATAACAAAATGATGGAAGCAAAGAAAAAGCTTTTAGAAGCTTTATTTGCACTCCACTATACTGAATGAATAAAAGAGGAAAACAAACTAAAGCTGGCTTCATGATTAATACATACAGGTTTTGCGAGCCGAGTCCTCCACAAACAGGGAAGAGATGTCCTCGTCCACACCGGCTTCGTTCTTGGCTATGCAGGTATAGGCCCCAGTGTCTTCAAAGTGCACGTTGCTGATGTGCACCTCACTTCCATTAGCTTTGAAGAAGAGCAGAGAGGACTTACAAAAAGGGGCAAAGTGTTTGCTTTCCAGAAAGACATAAAAGTAGACTCCCATCTTGCCATCTTAGGTGCCATTATGTAACAACCAGATCATTTTGCTTCAGGGAGAATTCAAAAGGCCGTAGTTCAAAGTAAGAAAGTTAATATCCATGCCTCTGGGAAGAACAGAACGAGAACCCTTTACTGATGTTTCTAAAAGTCTGAATTTAAGTTTGTGTTATCAACAAGTAGAATCTGTACACATTTTAAACAAAAGGCAGTACAAAAACAAAAGAAAACTACATATTACTGCATCATTGAGGCTATAGCAGGTCTAAGATCTTAGTAAGAAAATTATATTTGGTTCTAGAATATGAATACAGGAAAACATTATAGAAATAATAATGTTGTCTACAAAGTTTTGTTTTCATCCATACTGAGTTACAAAGAGCTGCAAATTTGACACGTTTTCCTATAACATGACAGAGGCTTTGGTACACCCCATCTGTCAACTGTGACTGGCTTATTCAATTTCCTCAGTGAGACATATATTTCTCCTCAACATCACTATAACCACATCAACCACTGTTTTCCCCATGACTACATGACAAATAATGTACTAGATGGTGCAGTACAGAATTAGAACACAGACGCCCAATGCCCATAACATGCATGATCTTAACTGAGTAACTAAATTATAGAAATATGTGCAATTAAAATGAATGTGAAGTTCAATCAGTGAGGGTATTCATTCTGTTTCTACTTAAATTTTATAAAAACATGGCCCGTATTTACATACAAAGAGGACAAGAACAAGACCTGCTGTTGATGTATCATATGTGAGCTTTCTTTCATGTCTGTTTTTGTGGGGACAAATATAAATGCACATTTAGTACATTTTCTTAAATCGTCTGACTAATTTGCACATTCCTTTAAATGTGAGTATGCTATTTTTGATAACTGCGCAGTATTTTGCTCTCAGGCTTTGAATTTGCGCCTTCTGCAAAGAGTGTTCTTATTTTTAGTTTTACACTTTTACCTTTGGGTGTATCTGAATGCTTCCATTTACCTGTCACTTTGCAGATTGCTGGTACACCAGAGTGTCCCCACTGAGGTACAATATGGGTCTTTTTCTTTTTTTTATGTATTCTTTGAAAAATCTGAGTAAATTCAGCAGTTCCCCATACTTTGTTCAGGAGACAGTGTTATATAACTGGTTCCGTGTGTATAAATAAACTGGAGGGCATTTACATTGCTTTAGTATAAAAATTCTATGAATAGAGAGTTCACATTCTATTTTGCAACTAGTTTATATATATATATATATATATATATACTGTATATATACATAATGTGGCGTGATAACTTGATCTAAGTCTTAATAAAGTTAAAGATAGGATTATTTAACACTGAATGTGTACTTTAAAAAAGACCTGTGCTTCAGCTTTGACTTCAGTACCAATGACTTGTGACAAGAGCATCTTAACTTGAAATGATGTAATGCTATCATTAAGGTTAAAAACATGCCATACAAAAATCATAATCTGCCTATATTATTTTCATTTAATCTATTTGGTGCTCAAGGGATAGCTCAATATCACTTATTAATGCCTTGATACATAAGACTTGAACTTGACATGGGGCTTCTTAGTCTGGACTATAGATCGGATCCTAAAACTTGAGACTAACATGTTCCTCAGGAAGTAAGGACTTAGTCCTGATCGTAAACCCACCTAACTTTTTATTTTATTCGGTCTGGTTTCATGGTCTCATAAATAAAATAAAATATAATGATCAATATCTTTTTCCAAATAGCTTTTAACACTATCTTGACAATCATTTTGGATCTCTACTTTTCTCTACTTAGGTAGAAATATATAGAGTGCTCCTGTTAGGAAAATGTTTGATTATTGTACCCACCTCTGACTATAATGCTTTATTCAGGAACTCATCATTCAGGAGTACGGCTGGAGCAACTAATGATTAATTGATTATTGACATATCAACTAATTTGTAACAACCCACTTGGAGCAGTTATATCAAAATTGTAAGAAAATATAAAAATATTTTGGATTTAAGATTTCTGGTTTAATTTAGCAAAAAAAATCTTCTTTAAGGAACCTTTTGCTATCCGATTATTTATTAATCAATTAGTGGAAAAATAATTGGCAGATTAATCGATTTACAAAATAATCGTTAGTTGCAGCCCTACATATGCGTAAACCTTTTATATGTACAGGCGGGTTATATCTATTCTAGTGATGGACCCCTCTACCACTGATCACATTTTTATATTTTAACTCAACACCGTCTGCAGTGGATATGGCAAACAAAACTAAAATATACTCAGAGTAGATTTTAAAAATTAGGGCTTGTGTTTACCTTGCAGAGTAAGCTGTTTGGACAGCTTGGTCTTTATGTCCATGCCATTCTTGAGCCAAGAGAGTTGTGGACTGGGGATACCCTCGGCGTGACACCGCAGGCTGGCAGTGACTCCTGGCTCCCGGGCTTGGCTCTCTGGGTAAACTCTGATGACAGGAGGGACTGGAAGGTGACAGGAAAAGAGATAACAACATGGTTAACATAAGTAATGCTTTGTGCCTCTCTGTTGTTTACATCAGTATTGTCACATAAGAAGTTTGGAAACCTTATCAAACAAGATGTTTTAGATAAGAAGTTAAGGAAATGCATGGCCCTTCATTAGCATCTATTATCAATAGGTTTGAGTGCAGCATTAGTAAACATGCTTAGATAAGATTAATGTGATTCATGCAATCAAATGCATCAGATAGATAAAAAAGGAGCAAACTGTTGTTCTGATTCTATTGATTTTGCTTGGTCTTCTATTGATTTCCTGTAACGTTTTGTCAAGAAGGAGATGAGTGGAACGAAGCAGAAAAAAACAAAACTTGTGAGAGGGGCACAGGCGAAAACTAAATAAACAGCGGGTGTTACACTGTTTGGAATGTCCGTGAGGTTCATGCCAGAGTTTCAAGGGTTAAATATCCCCCAAAGCAAAACAAATAAATAAAACAAACCTTCATACTGTATCTCTAGTTTCCACATATTAGCATAAATCAATAATCCACTCAAATGGATAAATAATATTCATTTATGCATTGGCTGAGACGAAGCCACAAGTTTTGTGCTATAGCCTGGGGCTGGCTTGTTAAAATTTTAGTCCAGAAAACAGGGGGAATATCAAAAGCCTGAATTTGAATAATCCTCTAAAGGGAGATGCACTTTTTAAATAGCATAACAATGATAAACCTTTTCAAAAAGAAAGTTTATCTGAAATAAATTGTGACTGGGACCGAGACAGGGACAAATAAATGCTTTAAAAACAACCTGATTCGTTCCACAACGTTTCACAAATAAGCATGACAACCTGGCGTCTGTTTGCATAGAGACATGAAATCTCTATCCCACTATCTTGTTTTGAGCAATCCCTTTAAACCTTCAGTGACCCAAATCAGTGTCCCTTTTTTTCCCCTTTGTTTTCAGAAACAGACTTCAGAGGTATGAGTGCATGACAGAAATACAGGTTTTGGCATCAGCTGAGAAGGCAGGCATGCTTTAGAGGCCATTTCCTGTGGATGTGTTGTAGGAGGAAGTCTTTACTCAGCCAGGTGAATGAAAGGACTAAAGATTGCTGCCACAACCATCTGGTAATCACAGCACACTGAGGTTTTGGAGTTTGCATCATCATATCTGCCAAGAGAGTCCACTGAGGGCCACAAGGGCTGCCACTGCAAAATCCTTCCCAATAACCACCACACAGGTTCTCCAGTTAACTTGATTCTTTTGATGCCTTTTAAAAACACTGCTTGAATAAAAAACACCTATTTAGGTCTAGCTTATCATTTCCTTTTTACATCCCAGCAGCCAACTGCTTATAGTGAATTTTTAATGTTTGCAAAGACCACATCATACAAATTCTTAGTGGTGCCAATTTATCTGCGTTGTGTGCTGTAAACCATCTTTATTTTCTTGTTAGGTGACATTGTGTTTGTGTCTATATTAAAGATAATGGTCAAATAGTTTATTGTAATCCCACTAAACTGAAACTCATATCAATTTATTGTAAGCATTCATATCTTTCAAGTATCTTGCAATAGTTTTTTTTCTTTACTTTAATCAATATGCGGTACCCCTACAGAAAACAGAATTTATTTAATCAGAAAACAATAATATTTTATGAAAGCAAAAAGAGAGGTTACAGAAATGGGAGCTCCAATGGGGTATGTCCATACTCTATACAGAGTGTGTCCTGGAAACTTTGTCTGCATCCGTTACTGCATCAGTGCCTAAACTGGCATAAAAGTTTGTTTCTTCTGAAGTTCATTTTAAAGCACATTTTCTTTAATAATAGCATTTAGCACATTAACATTGTTGGCATCTCAGTTTCTCTTCAATTATAAATCATAAATTTACTACAAATGCATATATTTATTTGTAACACATCATCCATAACTTTTCACCCAAAGTTTTGAAAGGAGCCATTGTAAAAGCTGATTCATAATTTCTGCTGCTTTTTATCATTCCCAGTGACTTTGTATATAATTTTTCATTAACTTGCTACATCATCCTTATTTCCTAATAACCATTTGTTTCTTAGTTTCTTTATAGATGATGCTGCCATAAAGAATCTGCTTAATCAGCAGTTTTCCAACGATTATGTCAGGCATAAAATGGTTATTAAAAATTAATGGTGTTAAAAATCATTGTTGTGTTGAACTTACATAATGCTTTGATTATTCTTTATATTTACAATAAGCAGATATTAGTCCCTGAGTAGTATAATAAAGTTCTTTAGATAAATTAGCTTCCATGAAATTCTAATTTCTTAGGGTGCACTTTTATCACTTTGTGTGGGTAAAACTCCCGAAGCTTATACTATCTTCCTGAAATATTTGTACTTACATCAGTGATTTTTTTTTTACATTGACATACAGTGTTTGTTATAGTTTTGGCTCAACTGATTTAATAAAAATAAAAACTTTTCACCTATTAAATATCCATACCCACTGTACACTCATGGTTATGCTGTTGGGTGAATCTAACAAAAGGTTAGAGTAAATCTGAACACTTTCCGAGCACCCCCCAAGGTAAACACAAAAGCAAATAACACACACACTAATGCATGTATATTAGAACTTCAGCCTTACAGCCTTACATACATGTGTAGCAGGAAGACAGGGAGGAAAAAGCAATGAAGCTTTTTCAGAATGACACTGGAATTCAACCTACATGATCTACAATATCCGAAATTGATATCATTGGATTGCAGTTACATGCAGGTTAGGATAAGGCTTTTTGTTGGTATACAAAAGTAAAGAATATTAGAGTCAGTAAATTCCTCTTTACGTGTCAGGAACCTGTTTAATCTGCAACATTCACAATACAAGTTTTTGAGTTCTCTGAAAATATCTTTTAACTCACTTTACCTGCATGAATAGCTGAAATTCACTATTTTGTGTATTAAATAGAAGCTTCAATTACTCTTAAAAAAACATTTATACCCAATAATATATATATGTATTATTTTTATCTCCTTGTTGCTTTAAACTGCAATAGTACTTTATCAGGACTGTACAGTATGTGATAAACCAGCACAAACTAGTACATTTTTTTTTGTCAGTTAGAAAGTGAATGAAAAATAATTTAAATTAGTCTATATTTCTTTTACAGCATAATAACCTGAAAAGCATTGCATGCATCTGTATGTATCCGGTCCAGTCAGAACAGTGGTAGCCTATTGGGATACAACTCTTTTAGCTTTGTACATCTAGGCACTAATAATTTGACCTTTTCTTCTATACGACTTGAACTCAGTCAAATAGGATGGAAAAAGCATATGAACAGACTAGAACTCTTGACACAGTTGCGTCTGAGGAAAAAAAGGGAAATCGAATTAGACTGTCATGGTCCTGGTCTGATTGTTCCTGTTTTCCTTAGTTATCCATTTGTTGTCC
>NW_015151023.1:220516-264491 GCF_000732505.1 Cyprinodon variegatus | reverse complement strand
CTGGATCCTCGTCAAACATCCCGTCTTGCTTCCTGTCTGTTACCTGCCTGCCCTGTCTCGTCTCTCCCTGGCTTCTAGTTTTGATTTACCCCTGATGTCTCTTTGGTTCAGGTTTGTTTGCTGTTTTTCTGTTGGACTCTGATTCCTGCCCCTGGTTCTGTTATCCTTTTTTAATTGAATAGCATTTTCATGTATAAGGGAAAGTAAGGGTTCTCCCAAAAAATCTTTATTCCTATAAATAATGCCTTCATTAACTTAAAATGTCAAAACTTAACTGCAAAATATGCTAAATTTTACCATACAAAAAAGGTCCTAAGCTAGTATGCAGATGTCTGTTGCTGTGAAGAACTACATAACTGTTTTTTCAAAGTAGGATCATATTCCTGATGAATTGCAAGCATGACAACGTTTTACTGTAGGGTGTACTTTTTAACTGAAGAGCATCTTACAAAAGACTTTTTTCCAAGTCATCAGAAGAAAAAAAAAGTTGTAACCCTGTCTATTGGAACTGCTGTTGTTCATAGAGACCCACAACACATGTTTGACATTACAGATGAGGTTCTATCAAACCTGTTCGGGCTTCACAGAATATTTGGTTTCATAAAACTTAGAGTACAAAGAAAAATGGTTTGTATTCACCATATGACTAGGACTCTAGAAAATTTAGGGAGAAGGCTTAAATGCATCCTAAACGATTCAGAAATTGATTTGTAAAATGTTAGGAACTACTTTTGAATGCAGTTCAGTTACACAATACTTTAATATCCAGTTATGAAAACTTGTAGTTGGAACGTAAAATATTTTAAGGTGCGGTAATTGTTTTGTAAGGCATGAAACAACTGATTTATAGAAAAGGAAGCTGATAAGAACAAAATGATTGAACGACTGATCGTCAATAAAGGAGAGGTCGTCTTCAGTTTTGAAGAGTCCAGACAGCAGGCGGGAAAAACATAGACAAACAAATGATTCAAATTATATTGCAGAGACACTACAAAACGTCACATAGAATATGAACATGATCAATGTTCATATGAAAAGTTTAAAATGCATTATTTTATTTTTATTATTAAACAGTGCCCACTGTTATTTACAGACCTCCACTGCTACAGTGCTACAATTTGACCAACAAGAGTGCTGCAAAGAGTTTTTTTGGGAGGAAACAAAATTTATATGTGTGGCTTTGATTACTATTGGCCACCCACAGATATCAATAAAGGTAATTACTTCAGTAACAGCTCATTATTAGGATGGAGCTTGTGTTTGTAATTTCCCCTTGTGACTGTGAGCGCGGGGGAGAAGATTCACGTGCCGTTGTATTCATCTTCATTTGTGGCTGCAATTTCTTGCTGTCACTGACAGGCTGATATAGTTGTTAAAAGTAAAGAATTAAAAAAAGAAAGCAGATATAGAGTATACATGGCTGTAAAAAAGAGGTGGGTGCGATTTAAATGCTAAGTGCAGCATTATAGGAACTGAAATTCATTTCTAATGCATGTAATTAGATTCAAAACAAACTTAGCTGACCCCATGAGAACTGGGATAATTGTTTCGTTAAAACAAGCAGTTTTCTAGAAAAAAGTGACTCTCTCAGGAATAGGTATCATTATTAGTTTAAGTGGCTAAAACTATTAACAACTAAAATGATTAAAATTACATCAAGTATAACATAACAGCTGCATTGACTGTGGCCATTTTAAAAACCCAGTGGAGCTTCATCCAAGGATCTTAATTTCTGTGAGAAATTTACTGTCAGCCTTAAATCTTACTTAAGCTCTGAGTTTGGTCCCTTTTCTTGTTGGACATGGTAAAACACCTCTAAAAATGTCTTTGGGCCAAGACTGGCTTAACACAAGGAAAGCATCAGTCCTGGATATTCCTTTGTGTGTTGTCTCATAAAGAACTGACTATTACCACTACTTTTCCATCCATTTAATCTTTCAGAAATGCGCTTTAAAACAGCACTATCTCATGATCTCTAGAGACTAATTTCCTGTTTTGGAGAGTTTCAATTACTGTCTGGAGAGTTGTTTGGGAATTTATTTTATTTTGCTTGATTTGTAGTTTTGGATTTATTTGGGTTGGAGCTGAGGGTTACATTTACTGATTAATTTTCTTTGGTGGATTTTGTCGAGGTACACATTGCCACCAATGATGTGACTAGAGACTGCCACTGACTATCTACAGTGTTCTCCATCAGTTCTACTGGCGTGAGAAGAGAAAAAAGAGAGCGGATTATACGTGATTAAACCAGGGTGCCAACAGCTGGGGACAACCTGATCAGCAGAGCACCAAAGAGCATGGAGCTTAAAAGCAGGGGTAAAAGTAAGAGGTTGAGAAGCACAATGGAAGGCACCAGGAAAAGCTGGACCCGGAAAGAATCAACTGCTCGAGGTAAAGACCATGAAGGAACATGGTGTACACTAGGACAGCGCCCCTCTTTAGTTAAGACTTGTTTTTTTTGTTTTTTTATCCTGAAGGGCTTTTTCTGCTCCTGTTGCCCTTTATCTTATCTTTTTATTTTACAGACTGCTTTGCCTACTGGTTTTTATATCTAGACCCTGTCATGCATTCATTTACAGTACTAGCAGATTAAAAGTTCCCCTCTTTCCATGATGGCTTCTTCACTGGGAGGCTTTTATGCTTGGCTGAACTTGGCTGGAAACCAGAGGCGTAAAGGGAACTTAAAGACTGCTACTGTACATTGTAATAACTTATTGTAAAATTTAACCAAAAAAAAACCCCCACAATTTCTTGCTGCTTGTCTAACTAGGTGGCATGGTTTGCAATCTTTAGCCATTATTGTTTAACATTTATACAACTTGGCGGTCACATATACTGTTCTTTTCTTTTTTTTTGGTGACTTCTCTAATCTATTTTGCATTAAATGTTTTTTATGTTATTTTTACTAGTTGTAAACTAAAAAGAAATAAAAATTAGAATGATGTATAAAATTTGTTTATTTAATATTTTTAGTAGGACTGGAGCGATTTTAACACATTAAAAAAATAACACAAATAATTGCATCATTTTATATACATAATGAAATCTCAAGCGGGAACCTTTCTAGTTGCAGTTTCTTGCACACCTGTAGATCTGACACACAAGTAGCGTCACAAGTGTCAGTCCACTGGGGATATTGGCTCAAGTGCACCCGTCCTGCAAACAGGAGGCCTGGGTTGTATCCCAGTGGAATGAGCTGCCAGTGTGGCCCTTCACTAATGCCTGCTATAAGGAGTATACACTCTGTGTATACAAAATTACAATAAAGTTTGTCTAAGTCACCAATGTCGCCAGCTGTAGCGCAAGTTCTCCAGTCAGTCCAGTCTATAGTCCATGTCAATAAAACTAAAGAACTCCCTGGTAAAATGGGTTGCAGTAGAAATAGTCTGTCTTAGTAATTGGCTTAAGGAGACAAAGTAACCTCTGTGATTTATCTTTTGCATGTTGAATGCAATAGTTGAGCTCTGAAAGGCAATGCTTTCTGCATAGCCCTACGGTCACAGTTCAGTTGTCAGTATTAGATAGGGAACGTTAACTTCTGTTTACAGCAAATGCTAAACACTTAAAGGCAATTATATATGCCTTGTTGCTATATTACATATTCAGTGGAAGAAATCTTGCTCTAATTGATGTTCATGTTATGTTCACACTGCCATGGAAGTCATTTTTAAAAGAAGTTCAATAAAATATCAGGTTTGTCTAAAAAGCAAAATGATTTTAAGTCTAGACCAATCCAATTGTTGACAAACTTCAATGATGGATTTAAATAATAAATAACTGAGTTGCTGTGCACATATATTTATTTATTCAATTTATTCTTCAAATTCTATTTTCTTCAATAAATGGTTCATTCATTGCAGACCCTCCGATTGAGTCTAACCACTGCTTTTTAAATGAAAAACTGGAAGAAAACTTTTTAATAACATTGTCACTTTCACACATATTTCAGTAAACAACAATCTATAAGAAGTAGCACATTATGAATGCCTGCCAGATGGTAACATGCACATGTGTCATATCTGTACTGGTTTATAATTAGTTATCCATCATTCGTTGCTTACATTCATTATTTAATAAAGGCTGGCTATCTTCACTATCACATACATTCATTCCACAGAAAATCTGTGCACTCATGAAACTGTCCTGAAAATGGGTAAAAGCAGCACTTTTAAAAATTTTTTTTTTTTTGCTCTAAACTTGATTCCGACAAGATATGGGAGAAAATGCATTCTGATGCCTTTCTGAGAGCATCAGGAGAGCTACTGCCAGGAGAACGTGACACGGCAGGGCTGACAGCTCCATCATAAAGCTCCCAAGCCGGTCGTCAATCACTCAGCAAGGCTCCCGTCTGCTTTGCTGCTTCAGAGGATGAGCAGAGATGCACAAAAACATTGTGGCAGGGGACCACTTCACCATCCCACAACTGGGACAGTTCCAACAAGTCCAGGAAGACTTATTACAAAGCTTCAATCAAATCAAACTCTAGGACAAAAAGAAAAAAAATGCTGGTCAAATCCATTGGAGTTGAGGGAACCGATAAGAGAGTGCTTCATCAAGCACTTTTTCCATGGCGTTTAATAAACAATACCCTGCAATACAACACTTAGGACACTTACCCACAGATACACATGTATGACAAACAAACCTACCCCATGACAAAGCATTTATTCACTGTTATTATTGTCCCTTGGAGATGTACTATAGGAGTCTGTCTGCATCCAGCTCACAGAGGTGAAACAGTACTTTTTAAGTGTAAAGCAAAGGTAAAAAAAATATAAATGCTAGAGTAAATTAGATGTGGGACAGAACTTGTAAAAAGTATTATGGAACCTCAGGGAAATCTGCAACAGTTTTTCTCATCTTCTCTCTTCTGAAAAGGTGCTGCATGCCTGCTTTCTTTTCTCACCTTAGTACTTTATGTTTGAGTTATTTGGCAAAAGGTACTTATACAAACTTTCCTTTTATTGCATAAAATTTATGTTTAAAAATTATGTCAAAAGAGATTTAGATATTTATTTTATTTATTTATACATAGTGTTTATTGATTCTTTCTAAATCAAACCAATCACGGCAAAGGATAAAAATCTACCAGTCAAGGATGTCCTAATTAAACCTTTTCTTTTGCTGATCTCAGACATTTGAAGTGACTAGTAGGTTCTCCTTGTACTTAGAAGTTCTATTTTTGTCATGTTCGCTGCCCTGATAGCTGGCCTAATTGCTCACTTCACTCACCTGCCGACCATCCCCAGTCACTAATTATCATTCATCTAATTCACCTGTTCCTTAAGGTTCTGGAACAGGTTTTCCTTCTGAGTGTTTCTGCCTGAGCTCACTACTGGACTCATGGAACTCTGATTCTGCCTGAACGCTCTGTGGATTCCTGGATCTTTCTGCTCCTGCTCTGATCGGATCCCCTGACCGGGTTTCTGACTTCTGGATCTCAGAAAAATTCTTGTTCTGGATTGTTTCCTTGACCTGGCTCGGACATCTGCCTGTTTCACGGAGGCTACTGCATTGGGGACACTCTGGGTTGCTCCGCACAGCATCTTGTTGGCAGTCCATCGGCTGGTTCCTGTCTCACTCTGAGAGGATGGACTGAACTGTTAAACCAGGTAAGTGACTCACGTTAATAATCTTCTTCTATCACATTATCGTGGTCACTTACCTGTGCCTGTGTTTCTCCCTATCCAGAGTGTCAGTGATGGGGCGCCCATCACTGACACCAGCATGAGCAAGCCCATTTCTCTTTGTGCTCACTCTGTTTAAAAGTTGCTGTCGCTTATACAAGCTTACTTTCCACAATTTTTTCCACTATGTCAGACTCACCACAGGTAGGTGAAAAGGGGGACAAGCATCTAGGACAGCCTTTCATAAATAATTCACCAGAATAATTGACGATTCGGAGGACCATTTGTTTGGATTATCCTCCCAGAAAAAGAAACATGCTCCACTATACCTTTAAATTTTCTGAACGCAGCAGGATGCCTTGCTCTCAATGCTTGGAATCAATGCAGGACCTTTCGACACTCTATGATGCCGTTCACCATAGACTTTGCATGTAAATCAGATCCTTCAATGCCCAGGACGCCTTTGATGTGAGCACAATATTACTCTGATAATATTATTATCTGACACTATTACTCCATTCATGGGTTGAAACTTGGAATTGGATCACCTTTGAAAAAATATTGAAATATTAAAATGCTGTTAAGTAGTTTTTAGCTGTTTGCAGTCTATTCTCAGAATCCCGTGCACATTGCAGTCTACAGTTTAGATACTGTACTTAAATACTGTACTGTAAAATCTATGATAATTTACTGCTATTAAATCAAAACAGCCAGCATGGTTGCCAGTGTCCAGCCTTTGCCTATTTTCTAGTCTTTACTTGCACAGCAGGCATATTTTTTCCAACCCCAACCAGACACTGCAAATCCACAAATCTGCACTGCTTGTCTGAGCTCATTTCGAGGACTCACACACTGCTAAGACCCAGACTTTTTACCTGCAGGCATTCCTTTGGTACTACAGGGAAGGAAAAAATAAAAAGCCTTAAAACCTCCCGGCAATCACCTTAGGGCTTGCAAGTCTCCACACATCGACCAACAGTGGGAAAATAGATGAATGCGGTTCAATCATACACTGTGTGCACAATATATAGAAGTAAGCTCTCATTAGTCTGGCACCTCCTCTACCTCTGGCCTTCCTTCCCTACAAATATGACATTTAAGGCCAGAGAGATTATTTTTAAAGCCAAAAATCAACACATAAAAAGACTCAATCTCTACCTGCCACCCACAGCTGTCCTCCAAGCTAACATCCTTTTTACAATGTCCAACCTCAACCAAAAGGAGAGCTCTCACAAAGGGCTGAAGAACAAATGATTACTCTAAAATGGTTGTAATGAAACACAATTCTCTAAGCACTCTGCATGTGATTTGCCCTTTTGATTTTTATTGTATCCTCTGCAGATGCTGGAATCCAACAAGGTAAGCAACAGCAGTTGGTGTACAGTAGTTTTTTTAGTTTAGCTTCCATTAATCTATTCCAAGCAGCGATTTGTTTTCTGCTAAAGTGGCTGTGAGAGTGGACAAACTTTGCAGACACAGTGAACAAATGAGATGCTACTTTATTGATTGCAGTGGGTAAAGTGGGGTTACTGCAACAAAGAAAGAAAGGAGCTGGCACAGTAGACTAAAATTAATAAATAGGCCCGGCAAAATGAAAATCTTTAGAATAAAAACAGGCATTAAATATAGCACTAGACAGTCTCCATTAAGATGAGATGGACCGTAATCTCAATCAATGAAAATATGCAAAATGATGTTTTTGATTTGATTTATATTTTAGCAAAGACAAATAAAACCTCTAACGATAATTTTTTGTGATACCAAAAATTTGTTCTATCCAACTGGACCATGATCTCAGAAATGGCACATTTTCAAATCCCAGAGGATTTCTGCCAAGACACTGCTAGGTCTGTGTGGATGCTGTGTTTGCTCTGAGAACCTTTTAATAATGGAGCAGCTCAAATGATAACAATCTATTTTATTTTTTTGTCAAAACAACAACAACAAAAAAAGATTTTAGGTACAGTAACTGCCATTTGTTGAATCTCACAACTTTTGCATGACCCTGTGACATGAAGGTTTTTACAGTAAATTTGACATTTTTTGTTCAGTTTAATTAATTGGTTCTACTTGGAATAAAAATGTTTGCCCTGTTGAGTGACTTTATATTTTTCAAAAACAATAAAACAACATACAAGTGAAGGCCAGCTCTTCTTTTCCACATTTAATCAACATACATTTTGTTCAGTTTCACATAGCACCAAGAAGTTAGATAAAAAAATACTTGAATTACCTGTTGCACAACTGTGAACTCTCAAATTAATTTGGGTTTCTATACACGAAAACCTCTGAACCTTCAACCCTTTGATCCAAAGTCAGCATTCAGTCTGTTTGAGTTCACATCTGCCATCAATTAAAGTGAGCTAAGTTAACCTGAACTAAAGTTCAGCCGAGTAGGATTTGTCTCCCATCTAAATTGCACTCTTTATGTAGAATTGTAGTTTGCAAGGGATCCAAATGTTCTTTGTGTATAGGTGCATATGTTGAGGTGTAAAATAACAAACTGGCACAGTGGAGACATAAATACATAGTTAGAGAAAATATAGGACCAAAGTCATAAAAACTTTTCAGAAATCAGGAAAACACAAAATGCAAGCTGGTTAAGGGCGCTGCCAAGATGCTGACACTATTACCAAGAGCTGGTTGTGTTGTACTTGCAGAAATAATTTGCTGTCCACATAATGCTTCCAGAAAATGATCACAGCGAGCGCTGTTTCCACATATGGCTATATAGCAGCCTTATTCCGAATGTATTAAACTAATCTCCTCTTTCAAAATTATACACACAATACCTTATTATGAAAATCTCAACGTTTTTTGCGGGGTTGTTGCAAGCTTATTACAAAAAGAATAGAAAATCACAATCACATAATTATCACTGAGAATTTGACAATGTCTGATAGACCCCAAACATCACTGTGCACCATTTAAAAAACAAATTGCCAGCTATGAAACAAAGTGGTTGTAACATCATGCTATGTAGTTACTTCTCCTTAGAAGAAACAGTTTCTTTGATAAGTGGGAAGACCATGCCACAATGAATCAGCTTTGACCCAGAATATTTCGATATATGTTGGAAGGTGGATTTTATTTTCGAGAACTGTTGGAAGTACAGGTTGAATAATTTGATTGAAGTTTGGAAATGGTCAAGACAAAGCCAACTATAAGAGAAGTTTGGAAAAGAGATGTCCAATCTTTTACATGCAAACTTGCCATTGTTAAGGTGTGGGACAAGAACAGAACTCAACCAAAGGAGCTAAAGGAAAAATATTTTGTGTGCACTTTTAGGTAAGCATTTTGTTTATTAATTGTTTTATATGCCAAAAAACTGAGTTTATTTTTTGTTCAAATGTACATTATAAATGGTATATAAAGTGGTTCTGAAATAATTTAACATGAGTTTATCTTTTAAGTCTTAAAGGAAGTCATAGTTATCAATGCATTTATCAGTGCAATCAGTAGAAATGTAATCAGTGATATAGTTTCCAACCTATGTCTAAAAACATTAATTACAGTTTATGTACTTAACAGTATAAGTATATTTCCCTATAAACTATTTGCAGTAGTTTATAGGGGAGTGGCGGCCTAGTGGTTAGGGCATTGAGAGCTTGGAATTCGGACGTTCTGAGTACAAGCCCCACTCCCACAGACTGCCACTCTGGGTCTCTTAATTGCTCCCCGGGAACCCCACGATGGCAGCCCATTGCTCCCAAAGGGGATGGGTTAAATGGAGAGTTAAGTTTCTCCAATGTCAGATCAATAAGTTAAATGAATTAATTATTTAAAAGTTAAATGATTCTAATATACAATATAGTATTTAAGCCAAAACAATCAATAAATTAGAAAGAGGGTGAAGGTCTAAAATGGTGAAACCAAAGATCACCATATACATAATTTAAGGCTCCTTATTTTTCAGAGGTTCTGATCTTAATTTTTAATACTGCTGTAGTAATAACATCAATAATAAATAACAAAAAACTCATTTCACAATTTCTAGACTTAAGGACTCTGTAGAAAACCTCTTTCTTTAGCAATTCAGAAAGACATTAAATATAAATTATGCAAGGTTTTTATATCTGTATTTGTAGTGATTGACAGTTTTTACTAACTTTGTAGAATTAGCCAATTTTAGCCGTTTCTTAATTGAGTTGTAAAAAATCGTATCTCAGTAGGATGATAGCAGGTCCTTAGAGACTTCACCCACACTCAGAATGTAAAAGTCAGCCTTCACTGAAAAGGTCGTGTGAAAGTTACAATATTAATTACAACCCAAAGTTATTAGTCTCCCGAGACTCACACTCTCCATATACACAATAAGGTCTGTATATCAGTACAATTAACCTCACAGTAATCTGTTAGAAGAATGATAATGAACAGGCTGTCTGTCAAATGTAAGTGGTACATATCCATTGACTATTCAAAGTGGTTTATTTGCATCCACCTCATGGAATTTAGAGTGGTTCAGTCTCATTTACTGAAGCTGCATCACTTCACCTTTGGCCTCTACCATGTCTCCCTGTTTCATTATTCACATGGTTCATCATGCCCACCCAAACCAATTAAAAGAAAAAGTAACTAAAAACTAGTCAATGTCAATCAGCTGTAGTCATATTACCTTGTGCATGAGGTGTTATGATTTTAGCAGCAGATTATTTTTAAAAAGTGTGAAATTAGAATTAAGGAAATCAGTAGTAGAGTTATTAAAAAGTACTGGGAGTAAAGTACAATTCATTGGACCTTTTTTTCCAATTTTGAAGACGTTTCGCTTCAAACTTGGAATGTGATCTATTTTTCTGTTTTTTTTTTTTACTTTTTTGGAATTACCATGACCTGGATGACTGAGAATCTTCACCAGCATACTGGGATTTTCTTTACTGGGGACAAAATTACTGGCACAACTTACTGAATATTGTAGCAAAAACAGTTGAATAAACATATGGATGTTTATTAGAAACACACAAAAATAATCATGTATGCAGGGTTACTGTTGCTAGGGTGAATTTCTTCATCCCATAAAAGGCACTGTCTCTGCCTGAAACAATTTTCCCCCCAGAATTATGCAACATTTGGAAACGTTAAGGGATAACCAAACACTGAAGGAAGAGCCATGGCTTTAGCGAAGAGTCAACATCCAGGACACCAAAATCAACCATAAGCGCAGAGTTTAAGAGGTATAAACAAAAATCTCATGTTCACCTGTATCAACAATTCATTTTTTCTTTTTTTAAATGCAGTGAAATGCTTTTTTTAAGGTTGAACCAGATAAAGCTGAGGGAAACGTAACTGCAAACAAATATAAGATGTTTCTTCTTAGTCAATATCCTTAAGTGACAAAAAGCCAAAAAACTATAGTTGAACCTTAAAAATAAAATAAAGCCTAATCTTTTGGGGGGGAAAGTGAGACTTGCAAAACCACTGTATAGCTCACAATGAGAAATCAGGTCATTCTGGTCACATCTTTTTTGGAGAAATGGGAGTAGTGAAATCTGTGGAAATTAGGTTAACATTATGGGGACATTCAACTTAATCACAAACAAATTTTTATTTTGTTTTAGAGGTTATTGGAGAGGAACAGTGATTTATAACTGTTGTATTATGCAGGCAGACTGTGCTAACCCCAACAAGGGCTTTTATGCATTAATAAGGTATTGCTCTCTTCAGCCAAGAAGGGAAAATCTCTCCTGACTTCCACCATCACACTGAATAAATCTATATATTACATTTTATTTTACATGCTTATGTTAAAGACTTTGCCAACACCAATCTTCTCGCATCTGAAGAGAAACTGATACCAAACTTTGATGTTCCTCATATGGGGTCAGAATTAAGGAACCGTGATATTTGTTTTTATTTTTTTGTTGTATTTGTTTTATTTTCTTTCTTATGTTCACATGGTAGGTTGTAAGCTACAAGCTTGAACACAGAAAAAGAGGGAGTGTCGTTAATGGATGGTTTAGCTGGATGATTGGATGATAAATATGGTTTTATATCAAGTTTTTATTTAATGGCTCCTTCAGAAATTCAGACAAACTGAAGATGTTAGTTGTGAATTTCTTTTCTTTCTTAGGTTTATTAAAGTATACGCTTCCCCGCTGTTGGAGATTATAGGTGTTACCCTTCATTCATTTATGTAGTATCTTCTAAGCTTATATTTAAATAGACAATAAACTACAAATGCAGTTCGTTCTTAAACATGATAATGGGAATTTCATTTATACCATTGTGCTTGTATGTAGGAATTATTGCTACAAATTAAGATCTGCACAAAGCAACATCTGATGAATCTCAGCTCAGTGAGGACCACTGAATGATCCAATGCTGACCTAAATTACCAATAATGATAAATAGAAACCACCTGTGTGTAATCAAGTCCCCTTATAAATGCAGCTGTTCTGTGATAGTCTAAGTCAAGAGGTCTGTTTAAAGGGCAGAGAGCATCACCAAAGACAAAAAATATACACCACGCAGATCCGAGAATTTTAATGCCAGATGTGGATACAAAAAGATTTCCTGAGATTTAAACATCCCAAAGAGCTATGTGCAAAAGATAATATTTAAATAGCAGCAGTATCAGACCACTGCGAATCTACAAAGACCTGACTGTTCCTATAACGTTTCCTGCCAATCAAGGAAAAGATTGATCTGAGACGCAGCCTAGAGGCCCAGGATCACTCTGGATGAACTGCAGACTTCTACAGCTGAGGTGGGACGCTCTCTTCCAAAGGACAACATTCATTCGTATACTGCAAAAATCTTTATGAGAAAAAAAAAACATTTCTTAAAGATATCCATTAAAAGTCCTATTTAAAGTTTCCAACAAGCCGACTGGGAGACACACCAAACATGAGGAAGAAGTTGCTTTGGTCAGATGAAATTAAACTTTTTGGCAACAACGCAAAATGTTATGTTTAGTGTAAAAGCAACACAGCTCATCACCCTGAACACACCATCCCCACTATCAAACGATGTGGAGGCAGTATTATGGTTTGGCCTTGTTTTTTCTTCAGCAGGTATGGGGAAGATGGTTAAATGGATGGGAAGATGTATGGAGTCAAACACAGGACCATTCTGGAAGAAAAGCTGCAAAAGTCCAGAAAGTAGGACGGAGATTCATCTTCCACATGGAATGGTTAAAAAATGACCATATCCAAGTGCTAGAGGGGTCAAGTCAATGTCCAGACCTGAATCCATTCATGGAAAGAACTGAAAACTGCTGTTCAACAACGTTCTCCATCCAACCTCACTGAGCTTGAGCTATTTTGCAAGGAAGGATGCGCAAACATATCAGTCTATCAATGGGCAAAGCTTATAGACATACCCAAAGTGACTTCCAGCTGTAATCGCAACAAAAGGTTGTGCTACAAAGTATTAACTCAAGGGGAATTAATTTGCACATCCAGTTTTATATTTGTTAAAAAAACAAAAAAATCCAATAAATTTCATTCCACTTCATGATTTTATCCCACTTACCAATTCTTCACAAAAAATTACCACTTTATATCTTTGATGCCTGAAATGTGGCAAAAGGTTGAAAAGTTCACTTTTGCACACACTATAGGTCTAGGAAAAGCCTTTCCAAACCTAACTAAATATGAAATTCATTTCACAGCAATTTATCTCTGGCTTCAAAGGGGAGAAAAGAGAGTTTCTGATTTTAATTATGATAATTTAGTCCAAAAACAATGCAACTTGAAAAAAAGGAGACTATTTAGAATTCTCTCTATAAAACCAAAAACAAACTGCTTAGGTGATCTGTTGACAGAGAGGTGTTTGTCCAATTATACCCAATAACAGTTATTACAACACATTCTTCCTGGATCTGAGTGAAAGAGCAGGTGTTTGTAGACTGCTCACCTCGCAGGCAAAACAGTTGGTCAAACTGAGCCATTCAGATAACACTTTACTCTGAGATTATTCAATAAAAAGAACCACTGACTAAACAAAACGATGAGCTTAACATTAATTTTGGAGCCAAGTTAAAATTAGTGTTGCCTAAGAAGTTTAAAATAGTTTCTAAAACCTTTTTCTTACATATTTTACTGCTTCTAATTGATGACAATTTTCTGGGGCTGTCAAAATTGTTTTTTTTTTTTGTCTTTTTTTGTGTAATCTGGGTAATTACACAGTAATCAGCTGCTTCATGAGACAAACTATGTTTATTATTTGAGAGAGATTAAAGTTCAGGATGTGCTCTCTTTGTCAATTTTTAAATGAAGAGGTAAATTTAGCCTCTGTGCTCTACTTATTTGGAGTAAACTCCCAGAAGACTGTAAAAAGTGCTGAAACCCAAAGTTCTTCTTCATCAGTGTTAAAACTCATTTGTCTGGACTTGCCTTTGACAAATCTATTTAAACTCTTAACTGAAACACCATTAGTCTAAGTTTGTAGTCCAACTGTTCTCTTCCTGCCTTTATTATGCCACCGCAATGTACTTCTGTGTTTTCTTTTCTCATGTTTTATTCAAAAACGGCACTTTGAATTGTTTTGTCACGGAAACGTGCTATACAAATAAACCTGCATGCCTTGCCTTTATTTTTTTGTTTCAACCAGCTCCTTTGGGACAGAACTGCAACCACAGTAGCTAAATCGCCCATGGAGGAGTTTCTAACTGCATCCATCTGCTTCTTGGTGCTGAGCGGGCAATGTACTGTACATTGAGCTGAAATTCATAGCTGAGGCCTCATGTTGTCAAGGTGAGCTGAAGATTTGAGCAATGATCCTAGGTAGATAGATTCTCTACTGGGTGACCTTTTACTCGCCATCACATTGCTTTGCAGCTGCTTCGGCAGATATCACAGCTACTGTCAGCAAAGTTTGATCATACCAGCCACTAAGCTGAGAGTGAACTGTGATGTCTCTTGTTTCAGTCTGTAAATTTAAAAGGCGAAATTAACTAAGGTGGTACTTATAGTGCCCGTGGCCACTCTGTCTTTGCAAAAACTCCACACCTATACATATTTCATTAAAACTGTATATGGCAGAAAAACAAAAACTATAGCATAATTGTGAGCGTAAAGAAAGTGATGCATGTTTTTTTTTTCTTTTAAATCAACACATTTTAGCACGTACATATTTACCCCACGCTAGTAGACATGTGATTTAACCCTGCTTAACTGCACCAACAAATGCACATTTAAGGGATATGTATCAAAAACCTTTCTCACAACAACAGAATGAATATTTCAACATTATTTTTTAAAAATAGCCCAAGCTCAGACATATAGGATATAAAGCATGTCATGGCACAAACTCTTGATTTGAATTGGGTCAACACTTTGCTGTGCTATTTTAACCTCTGTAATGCTTTGGCTAAACCATCTCAATACATCCCTGTGCTGCAGGTTTGGGATTGTCTTCCTTACAGGATAAGGCAACTTACATCACAGTCTAAATGTCTTTTGCATCATCTAACGGTTTGTTTTTGTTTTTTTCAGGGGGGGTTTTCCCAGGATATTTCTTTAATGGGTGCTAACCATCTTTCCAGCAACTCTGATCAGCTTTCCTGTCTCCGTTGAGAAAAAGGATCTGCACAGCATAATGCTAACAATGTGTCTTTTTTCTTTTCTTTTTTTTTTACCAAACTAGGCATGTGACTTTTATGCTAGAACATTTACTCTTACAACATATTTATTGGGTCCCGTATAATGCCTTGTAGCAAACAGGTATCTATAAGAGTTTTTGTTCAATACTTCTTTCTATCACTATTCCATTAAGATCTGGTTTTTAAAGTTCAGTTCTATTCAGAGAATCTCCCACCTGAGCTGTGGATCTATGCAGCTCCTCTGGAGTTACCTTTGGCCTCTGTAATACTTCTCTGATAAATGCTGGCTTTACCCAACTGGTTAAATTTGGTGAAAAAAATGCTCTACTCTTATTTTAGAAAATACAGTCAGGTCTGTGAGATGTTTAAGGCTTAAAATATTATTTATAAACTAAATCTAAATTTACCTTGTCCAAAATGTCCCCGTTGCCTGTCTTTTTCCCCAGGGCATGCATAGTGCTATTTATTCCTCCAAAACATTTCCAGGACCTCCAAAACAATATTGGATGTCTTGACTCATTGTTCTTATGGTTAGCAATTGCATTTCACTTTGTGTTGGCTACCCAGTGGATCTTAAGTGGGGGTAATAATTCAGAAGGCATAAAATTCCACCAGCAAAATCTTTACCAGCAGGTGGAGCCATTGCGCGCCCCTCCAAGCTGACACTAAAAGTTCCAAACCCCACAGCTCTGGAACTGTTAAAGGTAGAGGTCTGAAATTTTCTGCATTTGTGGTTGACATGATGTAGAACAAATATAATTCAATAAAACCTTCCCTTTCTCAAGGATGTCTTTATTATTGCTGTTCAAAAAAGACCTATCATTTCCAAGAATAAAAAAAACAAATTTGAGGCATGTTTGAACTGATGCAGGTTGGTCTGTGTTCTAGTCACCCAATTTTAACTAGAGGATGTAAGCTTCCAAATAATGTATCGCACATGTAATTTAGGCCTACAGTTCCTAAGTTATTTGCTTTTCCATTTGGGTATAACAAAATAGGCGAGGATTACCCAAAATGAGGTGGATGTTAAGAGGTTAAAGAAAATCTAAATAAAATACAACGAAGTTGGTTGTTATAGTGCAAAAATTGAAATATTTCAATTTGTTTAAATCCTTTTGCAAGGCATCATATGCTCATAAAGGTTTAAAGAAAAAAAGGAAGTTGGAGTATAACCCTCTTACCATTCACTTGCAGAATGTGGGTCTGGAACAGTTTTTCATACCCATCGGCATGACAGGTGTAGTTACCCATGTGGGTGGTGGTCACCTTGGTGATGTACAGCGAGCCATCATCCCCAAAATCCTAGCAGAGAGAAAGAGAGAGGGAACAGAAGGAGCCTTAATCACCTAGAGCAACACCTCACAGACTAGAATGAGCAGCTGTGCCTGAGTCCTGGAAAACAAATGGTTTCAATGAAAATGCAACAAACAACAGTGGACAGATGGGAATCTGGAAGTAAAAAGGAAATGAAAACTATCACAGCTGTCAGTAATGGCACGCTGTAGTGCAAGCCTCCATTAATCTAAGGCTTAGGTTGAAATGGTTTCATCCCTTGGAACCGAAAAATATCAATCAAAGTCATATTTAAAAATAACCATGTACTCATACGGGATATTTTTCCAAACAGATGACAGCGATTAGATTTAGAGTGCAGCTACAATTAATTACTACAGAAATCCCTTTTTACTTCCTTCAGAACAGCACCTAGCAAGTGTAAAGTTGCAGACGTTACCTAAATAACTCCTGCTGCCCTTTTCAAACATTAATTCCCCTGGGAGACATAATAAAACAAAAAGGAGCTGCTCTCTTAGAGCTTCCATATTAAACTAATAAATGAAACTATTCCCATGTTGCCTAGTTAAAATAAAACAAAAGCAAACACTGTCCATGGATCATGGGGTGATAAGTAAAACATGATGAATTCATGCCATGTTGTAAATATTAAACCTGTGAGCAAAACAAAGAAGTTTCTAGACAAAGAAGAGCAAACAGAATAATAAACTGCTCAGGCAGCAGTGCAGACACAAGCCCACAAAGCTAATGAGCCTGATGACGGTGCAATTCACCAGGCAGAGAATGAACAGATGCTACCTTGTAAAGACCACACAGCAATGAAAACTGAACACCACACATATTAAGAAAAGTGTGCTCTGTATACAGCCAATGAAAAGAAACACCACAAACAGACTGCATGGTTTAATTTTAAAACAGGACCCTGCCCTTTCATCCATCTGCTGCTAGTGACGTAAGAACTTTATCATGGTGAAACAATCAGTGCTAGATATTGAACGGCTTTGGGTCGGCTTTCAGATGGGTATGAAATAGTACTGGTTTAGAGTGTGCAATATTACCCAACTGAGATTCCAGCAGTCATTTGGTTTTTCACTTTAAACACATTTACAGCGATTTTAGCGTTTGTTGGCAGCAGGGCGCTGTTTTTAATAGATTGTTGTTTTTCCTATTTGATTCTAAACCAATATTCTTTAATCCAATTCCCATTTTGTTACATGCTATGAATAAATTAAAATGCAATTTGGAATTTTAATTGCTACAGCAAATATGACATTTCATATAAATAAAATGGGGCTCAGCTAAAGAAGGATATTTGTTCCATTACAGGAATTAATCTTTGCAAGTTATTCCTGTTTACAGTTTATGTATGAACAAATAAAAAGAAAATACTCTTTATCTTTTAACAGGATGTTTTTTTGTTTTTTTTATCACTTTGGTTCTCTCTTCTCTTGTCTTTAGACATAAACCTTTTCTGTTCGCATTGAGTTTTTGATTTGTTTGAAATAAAATGAACTAAATAAACTACCACTTACATTTATGTTGAAAAATATGTATACATTTAGAAACCTCATAATGTCATAAAGAGACTGATAATATAAGATGTGAATGGTGGAAAGCAGTTGAATTTGCTGTGGCCTTCAGAGTTCCACCAATTTCAACTAGCATAATGAATCTTTAATGGCAAAACATGCTTTTTTAAAATGTGACGCCTTAGTTTAAAACAAAAGGAAAAATGTCACTTAATATCTTTTATCACTTTGAATATTTGCTCTTCACTCCAGTTTCAGGTTCAAAAAGATTCTTTGACTTCTGATTAGAGTTTCTATTTTCTATGTATTCATATCTTGCAAGCTTTAAACTTTGACATTAAAATAAGGAAAGACAGGTTGGAAGCATCGGGCTGCCTGTTTAAAAGTGACAGTCTGTTTATCATTTTATTCTGCCGAGCTTGGATCTGACTTCTGAACCCTGGATGAGTGAAGCATCAGAGCTTCACAATACGAGGGGAAATCAATGGCACCTTTTGGGTTGCTTGGGCTGAGAGCATATTGTGTCACCTTCTTAAATGAAAAATGAAGGCAGGGGAGAAATGAAACTCAGAGGGGTGGAACGAGTCATGGCGGAGACTGTCGACATGATTCCTCCACCTCACCTCATCACCCTCACCTTAGCTATCAGCAGCGCCCAGCTCTCTGCAGACTGAACAGGCCAGGGTAGAACTGCTCAGGAGGAAGGCTGACAAGGGCGGGTGGAGGAGGATTTACAAATAGGCCACAGCCCTCAAGAAACTACAATTAATAAAGCTGCCAGTGCTGGGTCACCTTTGAAAAGGTGTTGAAAGGGCAGCTCCACCAGTGACAAGGCATTATCAAAGAAATTTCCTGTCAGCTTCATAAAACTTGTTTAAAAGCAAACAATAAGTGCTGGTGAAACTAAAACCCTCCAAAACATGGAGGTCTGCTCTAAAATTGTTTATCTAACAATAAAGATGTCCTTTGATTGCTTAATAACACAGTAAGACCTGTAACAATTCAACTCTTTATCAATCACTGAATTTAATGTTTATTTTTTTTTATTTATTTTTTTTTTACTGTAAATACTGTGTAGAAATATTGCAAAGTTACCACAACTGTGTTTTTTTTGTAAGTTAAGAATTATAAAGTGTTTATGTGTTATTTTAGGTATAGTTTGCATGTTTCTGGTATAGGCACTGTTGTAGCTTTGTGGTTTTATGACTATAGTACAAAAATGAAAAGCAAAGCAGCACAACAAGCAGGAAGCATTACCTGAGATGGGATCTGTTGAAGAGAAATGGAAAAATCAAGGTTTAGAGTCTGGGTTTTATCACAGCAATTTCAAATATCAGAAATACTTTTTAAAATAATAAAAAAATGAAATATTAACCCACAGACTTTAATGTCCTATCCTATTGAAAGCTGAAAAAGTACATTTCATATAAAGAGTCCTTTCTTGTTTTATTCTTGTTTTAGGTCACAGAAACTTTTATAAAGGTTGCTTATGTTCAACTGATCAGCATCCAAACCAATCAGGGCTGTGAAAGCATGAAGTCACATTGCAAAAAGTCTAGTAAGCACAAAAATGAGGAGAGAGAAAAAAATGAATAACATACAAACACAAAACACATTTGAAGGGAAAAGACTGCAAACATAGATAATAGAGACATTTTATACCAAACCATATATATTACTGCAAACTAATGTATATGCAGCAAGTTTCCTATTGGCTTTGTATGTTTCAGTTTCAAAGGTGAATCGGTAAAATAGTCACTGTACATGCCTGCCACTTTTAATAATTTAGTCCAGAATTGAAAATCAAAAAATTAACCATTTCCTGATATCCAAATAAAATAGTAATAAATAAAAAAGTAGGGAAAAAAAACGACAAAAAAAAAAAGAGCTCACTTTTGTTGTTTTGTTCTTGTTTTTTGAGATCCCAGATGGGTAAAAATAAGAAAAACCAAACCATTTTACGTTTTAAAATTCCAAAATGAAAATTGAAAATAAAAAATTGCATTTAGGATTTTGGATTTCTCATTAGGACTGAAACGATGTCTAGCTCTGTTTGTTATTTTTAATTTTTTGTTTTGGATTTTTTTTGTGTGTGTGGTTTTCTTATCTGGGATTTCAAAATAAAGCAGCAAAAAAAAAATAAAAAAAAATGGACTTGCTTTTTATTTTAATATTTTTCAATTTAATTTGAAAATTAAGAAAGTTTTCAGAACCAAAATCGAATGGCCAGCATGTAAACAGACTCTAAATGGGAAATGGCTCCAAATTTAACCCATTCTGGGCCCGATCTTCAAAGATTTCAGATAGAGAACACTAATACTAAAAAAACTGTATGTGGAATAAATGGGCATGTGTTGTGTGATCTACAAATACTGCTCGTGCAAATGAAAAGCTGCATGTATTATTGGCAGATAGCAAGCGCAATAGAGACAGATACAGTTCTAATCCATTTAGCTGAAGGTGTTTGATGATAATTATAAAATATGAGTAATATGAGTTATTGATAATACTATCAATAATTCAAAATATACTTTATATACGTAAGAATCTCAGGGTTAAAAAAGTAAGAAGTAAAGAAAAGAAAGAAAAAAGGGATCAAAATATAAAAAAATGCAGTTAAATATTAAATAAATATCTTAATAATAAAATACTGTAGAAGTTAGAAAGAGATGTAGCTGCAAATAGATTTATTGCAGAACATGCTCTAAACAGCTGGAATTACATCCACCAAGTCATTTCAACAGCTGTTGGACCTAACTGCAAAACAAGCTAGTCTAATAATTAGTTCATAAAACATAGCTTTTCTTTGTGTGAAGTCCATTAAAAAACATAGAAAGATGAATAAAGTCGCTCATGCAACAATATAGAGAAGTATACTCTTATGTGCTCCACCAATGATTCTTTACAGACTCTATCTTCTCCTGTCTCTGTAAATATGCTTTTTTTTGTGTAAATATGTCATAAAATTCAAGTTCAGTCATTGTGATTTTTTTATGATCCAACTACATAGAGAATTGCTACCGTCCAAATCTTTTTTTATAAGCGCAGAGAATCTCTCTTCATCATCTGTTGTACCAATGCCTCTTTTGTGGCCACAATGACTGCAGAAATTATTGCACAAGGTTCCCACCTTCTTTTTAAATGTAATTACAGACACAAAAACTGGCTGTGGTGATTTTCAATCTCAAGAAATCACCTTGCATGTAGTAAGTATTTTCATTTGGATAACCTTCCCCCATACATTTATGTAGTTTGGTCCTGGGAATTTAATCTCTATATTTTTTTAAGGCATACTCAAAAAAAAATAATAATAATAATTTGCACGCAGTTCACTGAATTGCACATGCAAATTGATTCGCATTGCATATTTACGAATAGGTAATTGGTCTGCTTGTGATGTTTTTTTTTTTTTTCTATTTCCCATTTGTATTCATATTTAGAGCTCTATAATGTGTTAGTAAAATGTATTTATTGAACAGATAAAAATCGCAAAATTTTTAAAAACAACTATTCACCAAAAAATGTGGTCTGCACACAATTTCACATTCCATAACTGCATCTTCCACACTACTATGTGATTAATAGATAACCAGCTGAGCAGGTGGGCCCAGTCACAGTGATAATTGCCACCAACACTGAAGCACCACAACGCTGTGTGGTGAGCTCTTTTATGTGTATGCAATGCACCGGTTACTTTTGTAACTCTGATAATCCACCAATCATCACACTGCAGTGAGAAGCACCAATTTTCTGATATCCAAAAACAGAATGCTTACCTTGATGTCAATAAAACAAAAAAGGTAATTTTCTATTTAAGACATGTAAACGGTTTGCTGTAATGGTTTTGTTCATTTTGTAAAATGTAATAGACTTTTTGCATCAGTCAAAGAAAAGATATTGCCCCCATCATCTGCTGGTCCAGTGCCAAACCATTGTCCAGCCATTCAAATATCGCTACTTCAGAAAGGTCTCTTTTTCAAACAAGAAAAAAAACTTCAAACTATTCCACTGAACATGGAGTGGCTCAGGTCCAGCTGTGGCATGGCTGTAATGCAGCACTTATCAAGTGTTAAAAAAATACACAAGAAAATCAAGACATCAGTTGCTGACAGGGAAGAATTTGGTAAATTTAAAAAAAAAATCAACCCAATGACTTATGCCAACTTGGCTAGTGAAATAAAACTGCAACACAGAAACACAAGGAAACAGAAGGACTATTGGAGGATAAAGAAGGACATGCTGATGAAGGTTCTCAGTCATCCAGGTCAAAGTCATTCCATAAAAATTCAAAAAATATCCATGGATATTGGATATATGGATATTTTTTGAATTTTTACGGAAAGAAGGACATTTATGTGCACAGATAAGGAGTTTTGCCCTAAATTCCTGGACAGAGTTTAAATCCATGAGAACTTCTTCTCTCAGCAAAATTTTAGCAGCTGGAGCCTGACCCAGGCTGGACTCTGTATTCAGTCTGTGATTTTTTGCAATATGCCTACACCACTGTAGCTCCATAGACAATGTGAGTCCAGCTTACTATAGCCTGTAGAGTACTATGAACACACAACACCCAATCTTAGAGAACCAAAACCTAAGGGTATTAATGCCTTTCTATCATATCTCATTGTAGCTTTGTCATTTTAAGCAATATTTGTGCTTTACATTTTTTAATGTGAAGATGTTTATGATATTATCATTTAGTTGTAATGTGCCTCTGAGATAGCCCTGTAAAGAATTAAAATAAAACCTTACAGACAATTACATCTTAAGTCCAATTTAGACTGTACACTCCAAATAATTTAGACTAAATAATTAAACATTTTCATTATCCAGACAAAATCAATATAAGTATATCACCAAAATGCAAATAACACAATAACAACAAAACTGTCTCTTTAAAGCTACAGTGTGTAACTTTTAGCGACATCTAGCGGTCAGACTGCAGACCGCAGCAACATGAACATCTCCCCCCCACCGCTTCTCCCCCCCAACAGTACGGCGAGCGTTACGGGACAAAATGTCTTCCACGACGTCGCATCACCTACCTTCTCAAGTGATGAGGTTTGTTTACATAGATAATTTTACAGATAGTATTTCATTAGTCTGTGTAGGGTATAGATTTCATGTAGGCTTAAGATAATAAACATACCCATTATTTTTTCTACATCGTTGTGACGTTTTGGTGAGCTGCTTTGCATGGTGATATAAACAGACGAAGTAATTGTAGTCATTAGTTTAACAGCGAGATTGTGTTCGCTGGAAGAATATATATTCCCCGTTTACTGAGTCCAAGTCTTGTTTGTGGCACGGGGGTTACAAGGCGAGGAAGAGGAAGAGGAAGAGGGCAGAGAGGCCGGGGTGGGCGTGCAGCCAGGGCCAGGCGAGGGAGGGGTGCCAGCGGGGTGACTAGAGCAGAGGAGGAAAGGCTTGAAGATCTCCAAAGGAGCCGGAGAGAAGTAACCGAGGTATATATCCAGAAAATTATTTTACAGAAAATTACTGAATCATTACCTGTGAAACGTCAGGGACGTTGCTGAATAAGTATACTGGAGAGTAACAGCATCATTACGCAGCATGTTATTGTAATGGCCGATCTCGCAATCGCTAGTTTGTTGGCTCTGCGCTGCCGTAGCGCAAAGATGTCTGCCTCCATGGCTGCGAGACCCGCTCCTATGTAATTATAAATAACGAATTCTAAGGCAACGCAAATATTAAGGTTAAGAGGCTGAGCTCGTAGATGATGATAAATAACATAGTTATGTATAATATATTACATTTCTGACTGTATATCCCTGTAATTATTACACACTGTAGCTTTAAAGATCTAAAAACTACATAGTTACTCATTGCATTCGCATTAGTTATATTTGATGGTAGAAATGGTGCATCTCTTCTATGCGGCAGTAATACTAAATTCCAGATATAGCACAATGAGAATAAGGGATAAAACATCTGTTTCAACTGACCAAAACAGACATTTAGCTCAGGTCCTACTGTTTTCTGTTTTTTTTAATCCTGTTTCAGCTATTTTTTCTCATCAAAACACTGTCTGAAAATTCAATCTTTATCTTTAATAAAGTTTTTATTATTTGTATGTCCAAGAAAATGAATTCCCTAACTTAGAACCACAATCTCATATTCTGCCCCACACATGCAAGACTGAGAGATAAAAAGTAATAAGCACGTTTCCAAATCTGAGCCACCATTGGACCACAAACAGTACCGTCCTTATATCCTAAACTTTAAATGTAAGATGAATGTTTACACTCCAGCACACCTTTAAAGTAAACGGATGTGTTTTACTCGACCAGTGGGAGAGGACTGAATTACTGGCAGCCTAGGATGATGATGCAATAAGCAGCAACAGTCAGCTTCATGGAATTAGAGTAAGCTGCTTTGTCAAAATTTAGCGAGACTCTTTTGGACTCCAGGATGCAAGCTCCCCAGTAGGATTAATGTGCAATTTACTAGATCTGAACGTGGTCAAAAACTTTCAAAATAACCAAGCTCTAACTAGGAATGGCAGCAGAATTACACAGCAAACGTCTAATGTACTCACAGGAATATGACTAATCAATCCTGGCAGTGGATGCTCACAAATATTTCCAACCAGCAGTTGTACTCACTGTGTCTGCAAGGCAATTTAGAATGTGTTTGTGGGTGCCAGGTGCATATGAAATTCATTCTCGTCTGTGGAAAGACAATGATTGACTGGAATCCTTAGAGCTAAAAATAAATCTGGATTAAGCCACTGTATCTGTTGTTCATCTTGATGCAGTTGGGTTTACAAACAGATATAAACAGTTTCTGTAGATGTCCAAGAATCTGTGCATCATGCTAAATGCTGTATCACTCACTGGTAGTGTTTAAGTCAATCCACACATCAGCAAAACAGTGCAAGTCTAGGCATAAAATGCCAACATTAAAGCAAAACTGCATATACTTTAAAATAGACAATTCTTCTAGGGCAGATTAACTCAGCTGCTTTTTGAACTCCCCCATCAGAAAGCTGATATGCAGGATGCAATATAACCACAAAACCACATTGATTTATTAGACAAGCAAATTAAAGAAATAGTTAATGGGTAATAAACTAAACAAAAACAATTTATTTAATTTATTTACACATCATTCAGGAAAATATTTATTAAAATATTATTTTAAAATATTGATTTTAAACATACCTTGATTACCTTGATGATATATATCTGAGATTCTCTAATATGTTCCTGATCACTGACACACCTGCCCATAATCAAGAAACCATGTAAATATGACTTGCCTGATAAAATGAAGCTCATAAAAAGATTATGAAAAGCTAGAAATACTGCCAAGATTAAAAGAAATGTAAGGGAAAAAAATGAGAAAGAAAGTAAATTATCTAATAGTCTGGAAAAAGGCTACAAAGCCATTTCTGAAGCTTTGGGAGTCCACTGAACCTCAATGAGAGCTTTCATTGACAAATGGCGATACCACGGAACAGTGGTGAACTATCCAGGGTCGACAAATCTTGATTTTTTTTTCTACAGACACCTAGATGATACCCAAGACTTGGGGAAAATATCATGTTGACTACAGAGACAGAAATTTTTGAAAGATGTGTATTAAAATATATCTGGATTAAAATACATCTGGATTTCATAAAAAAGAAAATCATACCAAGAGTCAAATATGGTGGTGGTAGAGTAATGGTCTGGAGTTTTTGCCTTTCAGAACATGAAATACCTTTTTTGATTAATGAAAGCATCAAACTGCTGAAACCTGAAAAGTGATGTCCAACCCATCGGTCCATGACCTCTAACTTGGATTCTGCAGCAGGATAACGATCCAAAACATACAGCTAAATGCAGCTACAAAGTCCAGGAATTTATATTTTGTGTGGCCAAATTGATAAACTTCCATAAATATTATATGAGTGTTCAGATCCTTGTGTAATTGTATGTGAGAGAAGTGAAATTGATGGGAGATTCTGGGAAGGGTTTTGGATTATTCCTTTTCAAAGGTTTGTCAGAACAATTAGCAGCAGTCATTTTGTAGGTGTTCCTGCTGTCAGGGAAGTGGTGGACAGCAGCAGGAAAGAGTTGGAGCAAAAACCTTCAGGTGCACTTTCAGCACAACACTTGGAAAAAGCTAGTCCTAATTAAGTAGACTGAAAAGATATCAATGAAAAAAAAAAAGATGTCATAAACAATAGGAGTTGCACATTATAAATGCCATGATGTAAATTTAGCTCTATATATCACAGAGAAGAAAGCTAGACATGGGTGTTAAACCCGGTGCACAGAGCTGTCCTGGGTGGTAGAGAAGGATGATGAAGGTTGTGTGAAACAGGATCTGGGGATTAATTTGAGTCCATCAGCCTCATAGTGTAAGGGATGCAGCTGGGGAGGGAACCTTACTATTTAGTTCCACAGACTGTAGTTTCTTCCCTGACATCAGAGGCAAGAACAGTTCATATTTCCGATTGAAGATGCTGTTGATGATATTCTGGGCTTTGGTCAGACAGCATCTGTTATGACATCTTGAATTAAAGGAAGTGGTTCAACACAATCCTTTTAGAATAATTTGTATTCTGTTTATAATAACCTGTAAATTATTACATTAATAGATATAGATTATTTAATAGGTTTGTAACCAGATTGTTGTGGTCTGAGTCCAGACTTATTTTGAATTTCCAGTCCTCCATTGCCATAACATTTATGTGCTTGTTCTTATTCACAGCAGTCATGCATGGCCAATTTCATCTTCTGTAGTTATGCATTTTAGGAATATGTGTTTTCTGGGCAGTGGTTATGTTTTGTATTATTTATTTTGAATTATTCACAGGCCGTGCATAAATAAAGAGACATTAAACAATTACTTGGTGTTTCAAAAACACTAAACTTAGCTTATATAGACATTGATGCATGCCTTTTTAAGATTTGTTGTTTTAAAAATAACTTCAAATTTGCATTTACTAGCAAGTCATAACTTTTTGGTCTAAGTAATCAACAAAATAATGAAGTTACTATTTTTAATTAAGTATTGAGTAAATATAAATAGTTTTTTTCCAGTACCTTCTACAACCGAGGTCACAAACATGAAAAAAAGAAATCAGGAATAGGAGAAACAGTTTTTCACACCACTGTGTCACATTGTTATATGTGTGGGTGTTCAGGTGGTATTTAGAAATCTCCAGTGGTCTGACACGTGTCTCTAACTGAGAAGCAGCTTTTATCTGAGCAATGTAACAAAGAACAGATGACAGTGAAGCGTTGCACCGTTTTTATTTCTTTGTGATCTTCTTCCATCTAGGGAAACACACAGGAGCCTCTCCACAGGCTGCTCTTAGTTTGGTGAATACATGTTAGAACAAAGGCTTTGACTTTTAAACTAACAAATATTTATTTTTGTTACAAACCTGTATAATTGAAGAAATTTAGACGCTGGTATGTTTACAGCATTGCTGCTAAAACTTCTAAAGGTCTTTTTTTAAATTGGTGTCTTCAAATTTGAATTAATTGAAAGTTATAGATTCATTCTACACAGAGTAATATTCTTAAAAATGTTTTTGTCACTTTCTTATGTTAATGAGATTTTCTCCCTTTCTTAAGAACTCTTCAGTAATTTTCGTATTCATAAGCCCATTTTATACAAGTTGGTGGAAAAGCAGTGTGAGCATGTAGGTCTGCTATTGTGATCCTTCATGGAACTGATCCAGGTAAGGGCATGATGGTCAGTCTATAGGTCAATTTCTCTCCCCAGCAGATAGTATCGGAGAATTTCCAGGGCCCATTTCACTGCCAGCCTGGCTTTTTCTATAACAGAGTATCTGGTCTACTGAGGAAGCAAATTCTGACTAATTTACAAGATAGGTTGGTTGCTCCATCCCCTCATCCCCCTAAGCCACAACAGTCCCAGTCCCACAGCAGATGCATCCACTCGACCCAGAAACTTTCTGTTGAAGTCAGGACTGCGCATGACTGGAGACGAACCAAACCTCCTTTTTGGTCCTTGGTCTAGGGCAAGTGAGGATGGCTTCTACCTTGTCCAACTGTGGTAGAACCTCCCCTTGTCCCAGCTGGTATCCAAGGTATCGAATCCTCTGCTTTGCCCACTCTCACATGGCATTATTTAATGCCAACCCTGCTTGCTGAATGGTTCTCAGGACTCTTCTTAGATGCTTGATGTGGCTATCCCAAGTGTAGCTGAAGATGACCCCATCATCCAGATAGGCAGCACTGAAGTCGTCATACCCCTGGAGGACCTGATCTATCAGCCTTTGAACAGTTGCTGGGGCTCCATGTAGCCCAAATGGCATGATGGTAAACTGATAGTCCTGTTGGAGTGCGAAAAGTCATGTATTGTCAACATGAGCGCTCCAAAGGTACTTACCTGTAACCTTTACAAAGATCTATAGTGATGATGTACATAGCTGATACAAATTCTCTCCTGCAAGTCATCAAGCCGATGCATGGGATATGCATCAAACTCTGAGATAGCATTCAGCTTTCGAAAGTCAATGCTTGGCCTCAGTGAGCCATCCTTCTTTGTGAAGAGGACAATTGGACTACATCACTCTGAGTCTAATAGTTAGATCACTCCAATCTCCAGCATGGTGTTAATTTTCTCCCTCAGCTTCCCCACCAGCTGCCTAGGTACCCGGTAAGGCCATTGTCTGATGGGTCTGTTGTCCTTCAACCAAATTACATGTTTGGTGACCAAAGTTCTGCCTGGATCCATCCTTAAGTGAGTCAGCACCTCCTGAAACACCTGCTGAAGTTGGAATGCTTGGTTGGCTGTGAGATGTGACTGATTGGGTGTTGCAGTCTCGGTGAAGGTTTCCCAGCTTAGAATTTCCTCTCCATTGACTACCAGACCTGCTCCTGCTGCCCGTTTCCAAGGTTCTTTCCATTCCTTCGATAGATTAACATGGTAAGTCTGGGTGTAAGACTTTGTATGTCACAGGATGCCCTTGCCATTTGGCTAACAGCTTACTGTTAGAGGTAAGAAGGACTGGCAGTACCTTCTGTCCAGATTGGAAGTCTTGCTGCCATGCTTGCTTATCATACCAGCTCTTTTGTGCCCTTTGTACCTTCTGTAGATTAATTTTGACATCTACTTTATATTTTGCCAGGCATTCTCTCCTCTCCAGAGTGAACTGCACCTCACCTTTTTCCCCTGTGTTGCTGGCAAGGCTTTCCCAGCTGTTGCAGAGGAGGTCCAAAGGTCCTTGGACATCCTAGACATACAGCAGTTGAAATGGATGTCGGACCAATGTCCATGTTTCATTTTAACATGTTCACTAGAGAAGAGGATACAGTTTTGCTCATAAAACGGCCTCTCTTCTCCTCTGCTCAGCAATCCATTCTCATCCCAGCTAACTTCACAGGAGACCTCCCACAGAGGTGTGCCTTGTGCAAAGATAAATCTAACAGGATGGATCGCATGGTATGCTATTTTACAGTTATATGTTTTGAGCTGTCGTTGAAACTTGGACATGCTTTATTTCAATAAGGGTTGGAACACTGATCTAACGTTAGCGTTTTCTCATTAGCTCATCATATTTTGATTGACAAATTATGACCAAAGTCATTTAATGGAATGTCTGCTCGCTGCGAGCGCTTTCAAAGAAGGTAAAGAATCATTTAACTAAAAGTTATTGTTTCCTAAATAAGCAAATAATTTAAACATTATTTGGTCAACTCATAAATACTCATCAGTAAACTTTTGTACTGATAACAGAGAGCTAATCATACACATATTAGGGATTAAATTAAAGCAGAAGTTCAATCTTATCCATTGTCTTTATATGTTTGCTTTGATTTGAAGGATAACTGAAAAAATTAAGGATACACCACATGACACTTCTACATTTAATTACAGCTAAATGCATGCATTAATATATTAGCAAAACATCATCTAAGCTATTATAGTTTTCTTTATAATATAGTGTTGAAAAGTTCAAAATAACAGTAAAATTGTTCCAAACTCAAGAACTAAAAAAGAGGGTCCCATAATGTTGTGTTAATCCATTCATTACTATCATTACCTTCCTGGAATAATGGAAGTCTCTTGACAGCAGATGCTTTCATCCCTCAGTTGACGTTTGAATTAAAAATACACATAGCAAGATGTGATATTCATCACTCGGGGAACAGACAAGTATGAGCAAAGAGCAGACAGAGACCACCCGTGATCAGGACACCGAACTCTGCTATGCTTCCTCAGGCAATAGCAAAAGATGAGACAAAAGCTAGATGGTTGGAACCTAAAAAAAACAGGAGGCAAACAATTCCTGGGTAAAAAAAAATAAAAAAAAATAGATAAACACATTAAAGCTTCTTTTGACATCATAAAGCTTGATTGTGCTTTGAAAATCCCTCTAAAGACACTCAGCACTTTAGGTTCTCAAATACTTTTACTCTTGAATTGTCTAAGAGTACATATTATTTTACATTAAATGACTAAATAAAGCATATGGCAGATAAGCTATGGGACTCATATACGCAGCATTAGCACCGCTTTTTATGGAGGACACACATCACTAACAAACAGAACCGATACGCTACTTTACAGGCAGCTTATGGTGCTAAGGATGACTGGCAACAGCTGGTTGCCTCTTACCCATTTTAAGGGTCATGAACATTTATATTAGTGGCTTTTCTGGGTTCCCTTTTTCTACTGCGACTTTTGACTTAATTATGCATTGCAGTTCTCATGCATGTCTTGGTCTTAGACAATGACGAGGGTAAACTGGGACTGAATCTGAGTTTACTTGCTTAATTTGATGTGGAGGAAAGTAAGGAAATGTCATTGACTCTGAACGTATAGATATTACCACATAAAAGTAGATCCGTCCTTAGGGCAGAAGCCCTTAGGTATCCCCTTTCATCTTCCCTCTTTGTCTCTGTCACTCCCACCATTTCCTAAACACAGCTGACAAGAACCCGATCTGACATAGAGGATTATTGTCATACAAGAGAAAGCCCAACAGACAGTAAGACAAAATATGCTAAAAATGTTATGTATTGCAGACAAACATCCTTCCTTCCTTATCCACTGGTGAGAAAACTGTTTTCTTATGTTTTATTTTGAAGAAATGTGTTGGCAGTCAAATTACAACTAAAGTCGAAAACATAAAATCAGAAACCAACATCAACTTCTTCTCAGTGTTTTGAAGATTGGAAATATTTTTATTTCCAATATGTTTTTCTCACTGCTTTTAAAAAAATTGGCGCTGCTTGGCATGTTTGCATTAACATAAGTGTTATTATTACATAATGTAAACACTCCAACCAGAGGATCCGGCTCTAAAGAAATAAAACTATTCTAAATAAAGGGGTAAATGTATGTGCTGCATGGTGGTGCACTTTGTTGCACTGTTGTCTTGCAGCAAAAAGGTCTTGGGTTTTGTTTCCTGGTACAGGGTCTTCCTGCATAGAGTTAGCATGTTCTCCTTGTGCATGCGTTCTCTCAGGGTACTCCGGCTTCCTCCCACAGTACAAAAACATGACTGTTAAATTAATTGGCTTCTCTAACCTGTCGATCCACAAAGATGGATGGATGGTACATTTGTACCAAAATTCCCCATCTTAACGACGTGCATACAAACATTTGTTGTGACTGTTTAGTATGGTAGCCGACAGGTGCAAATGCATGGTAAACGACCAAACGAGCTACGAAAGCATGTGTAATTGAAACTCCAAAACATGCAAGCATTTGATATTTGTGCTTGTAGGTTTTAGAGTTTGCATCACACATGTTTTTCCAACTCGTTTCGTCACTTACTGCACGTTTGCAGCTGTCGGCCACCATAGTTTGGGCCTGAATAGACTCTAAATGATAGGGGAAACTAAAATTGTTGAGTCTCAAGTAAATCTTTCAAAAATGCTTTATGCATGAAACACTCTATATGGTATAAAATCAGAATTGAAACTCCCCAAAGCTGGATTTTATGTCCTATGCTTACAGTATATCTGCACAGCTCTGCCAATGACAATCAGCTGAAGCACATTTCATATTTTAATTACAATAAAAGTCATAAATTGTAGAGTATTTGATTTAGTTCGGTCAGTACAAAAAAGAAGAAAAACCCTTTCACCGAAAAAGCCTCTCTTCAGCTGGTAGAAGACTCTGCTGCAAAAATAGTGAGTAAGCAAGAAGGAGCTTGTTTCACAAAAAATTTTATGTCCCTGCAATGCCTACCTATACATTTTAGAATAATTTTGCAGGTGTTTTAATGCTACTTTTACAGCCAATAACAGTTAAATCTGAAATATTTATCACTTCTATTTTACTCTATAAAGGCAAAGCACTCAGGTGTTCTGAAAGACATCTTGATGACATGTGAAAAAAACAATACAATCCCAGGTGAGGCCTAGTTTTTATAAACCTCTTTTGGAAAACTTTCCTGATTATCTGAGAACACCAGAGATATCTGATGTTTTTAGAGCAAGCTCAAGACTTGATTCTCTTGTTCAGGCTCTATCTGAGTACTAGAGAAAAGGACATGGGGCAACAGAGACTTAGGAAGTTGGGAATAAAATCAATCTGTTTCTGCATTTTATTTAATACAATATTTTTTAAAGTTATGTTTTTAAATGTCTTTTTTTCATGATTTAAAAACCTCTCTGACTAGTTGCTTTAGTCAAATAATTTTTTTATTTTTTAATACTATTTGTGTTAACTCTTTAACTCTTCTCAGATTGTTTAGTTCGTTTTTATTAATGCTTCATAGTATGTGTATCCACACAGCCAGAGTTATATTGATAGACATATTTCATCAGTCAGTCAAACCAGCATTCTCTCAGTTTTTTTTTTGTTTTGTTTGTTAGTTTATTTTTTGTTTGTTTTTTTTTAATTTGGTGCTTTTCTATACAATCTTTATCTCAGTTCTTTTGTCTGAGTGTTTCATATGCATTGCTTCCTGTTGTTATCATATTTACAGCACTTTGAAATTCCTATGTTTTAACTAAAACATGCAAAATTCATTAAAGGTCTTGCTGACATTTTCTCATCTATACAAACAAAAATGTATGTAAACAATTGGCCTTAACTACCTGATAACCCTCTGAGTAATGAAAAGTGCAGCATTTTTAAGTCCATTTAGGTATGGATCCTAGGACCCCTGAAGGATCTCCTGTAATGCAAGAATGAAGCCGAAGTAGAAGCATTTTAGTCCTGTTCAGTGACAGGTGGTGCCTCCGTGGATCCAACCTGTCTGTCTGGCATATCCTACATAATCTTGATTTAACTGAGCTCTGGGGGGGACAGAGGGCCACATCAAGTTAGATTCATTGTCATGTTTCCTCAGATCCTTATCAAACTATTTCTGGCCGTGTGGCAGAAAGTATTATCCCCCTGAAAGTGGCATAAGGGAATAATGTTTTTTTTTTTTTATGACAGGAGCTTTCTTCTAAATAACAAGGCTTATTTTTGCGGTACATGTCAAAGCATCCACATGACAGCTTGGATTATTTCCAAATATTTGTGTCCATGTTTCAAAAACAGGCAACGTGCACACGCTACACAGTGGCACAGTTTTTGGCAATGTTGCCTTGCAGTAAGAAGGTCCTGAGTTAAATTCCTTGCCTAGAGTCTTTTTGAATGGAGTTTACATGTTCTCATCATGTATACATGGTTCTCTCAAGGAAACCTGGCCTCCTCCTGCTGTCCAAAACAATGACTGTTACCGTAGCAGCCATTCAACATGGCCCTTACCAGTCAAAAGCCAGCAGAATGGCAGCAAAATCCCCTCCAACTTCCAGCCACTGGTCTGCTCTTGGGCTTGCATATTTTTTTACTCTGACTCCACCCTGTCACTAAATTAAAGGGTCTGATCAGGAGATAATGCCTTTCTTTAGATCTTAATGTCCACAAATCATTACAGAAAGAATATTTTAGATGTTTAAAAAGGAATTGTACGGGACTAGCCAAGGACCTATCAAGGAAAGTAGGGAAATTTTGATTGGCTACTACTGTAGGTGCTCTAGCATCCCTAAATCATCCTTAGAGGGTGTGTTAATGGTTGTACTGTATGTGTTACCCTGCAATGGATTAGGGACCTGCCTATGTTCTACCACACTTTTTCCAATAGTCTGCTGGATATAGACACTAGCCCTTTGTAATCCTGATGGGCAACAGAGGATGGATCAGTGGGAAAATGCACATGGAGAGTTAGGTGAGGTCAATTGTCTCTCTTTGATTGAGTTCTGACGCTCATGGTCTTAGGATAGTTGCTTCATTGCCAGATATGGGCCGGCCTGTGCCTCCTCATTGATTAATGTAGGTATTATACAACATTCAGTGATGGTGCAGGAATGTACCCCCAGCGGTAAAACGTTATGCTTGAAGGTATAGTGGAGGATGATCTTTTTCCGGGTGGATCATCAAAATAAGTGGTCCTCCTAAATGTCAATCATTCTGGTGATATGTGTACGTAAAGACATCCTACGTGCTTGTCCCCATTTTCATTTACCGGTGGTGAGTCTGACATAGTGGAAAAAGTGTAAATCTTCTTTTGGAGAGTAAGCTTGTATGAGCGATGCAAACCTTTACTTTTAAGGAGAGTGTGCACAAGTAGAAATGGGCTTGTGCATGCTCTCGCATGTGTTTAATAGGCGTTCCCTCTCAGGAGTGGGTACAAGGTTGTGCATGTGCATTTTTCTTTTTTTTAAATGGATAGGGCGGAAATCCTCCACTATACCTTTAACAGTTAAGTGATTTCACTCTTTCCACTATGCAGCTGGCTGAAAAAAGGGGCTATGACAAGGGCTGTGAGATAATAGGTTGTGGCAATTTTGTCATACAAAATAACAATGACAAAATTTGTTTAGTCATTGACAGGATTTTAAGATTTTCACAACTTCTTGTTCTTTTTTAATATCACACTGGAAAAGACCCCAACATGCACATTTTTTAAAAACATATCTGTAATACCTTGAAATTGTACTTTTCAATTAAGGTTAAATTATCAGTCATGTTTAAGCTTATGCTTTACTGAAACCGTTTAGTTGTTTCTCTGACTGTGACTTACTACATGTGCTCTCTTTATCCTCTGATATGGGACCTGGCTCGGAGCTCATCTGAATGGCTGTTTGTTTCATGGACGAGGCCACCTGTGGAGCTGGTTGAAAGTTGCCTTTTGGGGTTTCTTAAGATTTCTTCCTCTTTCAAAGTTTTTCCTTCCCACTGTCACTACAAGCATGCTTAGTGTGAGGGATTGCTTCGAGTCAAAGAGTCAATCAAATTATTTTGCTTTGATAGAAAACTTTGAATCAACATGATTGTATGATCTGGATCGAATTGTAAAGCGAATTGGGATTACATGTTTTGTGAATTGGTGCTATATAAATAAACTGAATTTAATTGAATCAAACACATCTATTTAAATTTATACTTTCTGTCACTATGGCGTTTTGCTATCAGATTCCAAAGCAACGCAGGAAACTGTTTAATTTAATTTGTGTGTGTCCTCAGGCTAAATCTGAAGAGTTTAGGTCAAGCACTCCCTCGTGGTAAAAGGTTACACACTATTGCTTTAATGTTTTTGCTAAAATTTCAGCATCCAAAACAATTCTAAATAAAAGTATAATGATAACTCGCTGCTTTGAGTGTAAAATCCCTCAGACTGTCTACAAAAGGCTGCACATAACTTTCTAAAAAAATTACAGCTACTTGGTGTAAATAGTCTGCCTTATTATACATACATTAAATCAGAGCAAATAATGATTAGAGCAGCTTACACTGAGGTCCTCCAGGTTCAGGGAGTTCAGATACTTATTGTTCCTCTTCCATAAAATAGGAGGCCTCCTCTCTCCTGTGATGGCGCAGGTCAACACAGCGCTCTGGCCAACGGTAACCGTTGTGACGCTCACTTTCTGCTCATCTGGGAGGTTGAGAAGGTACACATCTGTTATGTAGAAAAAAAGGAAACATTTAGTAAATAACTTGTTCAATTAATTAGCATTTTTATTATTTAACAATAAAAAAAGTATGAATTTCTTTTAAATGGAAATAACTTTGATATATATCAATTTTTCAGGATGAAGACTGGACCTATAAAACAAAAGAAATCATAAAAATCTTATTTCAATCGTATTTTGCACAACTTTTGATATTTTCAAAGTGCTGGACAATATGTATGATAGTAGCTGTAGTATATGTAATATTTGATATCTTGGCTAGTGTAATAACTCAAAAAGCTGCACAGATTTTCTGCTGACTGTTAAAAACACATACTCATTATGTGTTTGTAACTTGAGGCTTGTTTATTTTCAGCATGCTACACTATCCTGTGAGATTAACACCATCCAGACTTTGTGTTGATGTAAACCAGATTTTTAATTAATTAAACAGAATAAGATGAAAACCTGTACATGAGCACAACCTTCCAAAGAAAAAAAAAATACTACATTCATCCTCTTATTATTTCTGATTAAAAAAGCCACATTGGTCAGAGGGCAGAACTGCGTCTAGTGCTTTTAAAGTGACCGGAAGCATGATGTACATTCAATCATTCTTAGGTATTATTTAATGCAGTCTTTGAGAAGATGATTTTTAATCTTTCTCTTGAGTAATGAACAATGGAGCAAAAGGAAACAGAGACTCAATTTGTTCTGCTCCTTAGGGCATGAAATACAAAATCTAATGAAAGAGAAGGTCCAACAGGCAGTGCTCACTTGCCACAGCCTGGAGAAAACGATGCAAGCACCTTTAATTAAAGAGAGTGCTATCGCTCGTAGACCGATGACTTTTTTTAACTTTTCTATACCTGCTATATTTGTGTTTGTTTCCAACTTAAATCGACATATTAAAGAAACTATAGTCAACTTATTGCATTAGAACAAAGAAAGAAAACTTCTCCTTTTTTTGATCTTTCTGCAATCCAAATACATGCAGCACCATTACTGTTCTGCTCCAAAGTGACAACAATTCTGAGCCAACCTCTCTGTAACAGCTGACAAAAATTGTCCATGATGAGCACCAAGATGTTGCCGTACATTGGCAAGTGGTTACATCAGACTGTAGCAAATATTGGTGTCATTGCACGCTTTACAGAATTTATAGGATAATTCGGGATCAAACATTTATAAATAAAATAAAAAGATAATTAAAAAATAATTGAGAAATAATTTTATTTGTGCTAAGCCACTATATTTATCGTTCACAAGAAATAACTTAGAGATATAGAAAAATACTAATTAAAGGTTAAAAAAGTAATAATTTAGAAAATAATAAAGTTTAAGACAACAAAAGATTAATTTGCTGACATATATATGATTTTATCTATATAGAAAAAAATTGTTTACATTGCCCAGATCCTTAACCCCAATAAAGTAATTGAAGGTAAGTATACTTTTTTATTGTTATTAAAAACTTGTTTCACAGATGACAATAGTAAATCGTTTATTTTATATATATAAAAATAATATATACAGTGTACAGCTTTATCATCTTAATTATTGCTTTGGATCAATTAACAATTTATACTATGCAACATGTAAAGAACCTAAACATACCTTTAGCACAAACTCTAAAATGGGCCAAAAGTTTCAGAATAAAAAAAAAAAAATTGGTCAAATATAAATTTATGCCACTTGCAAAGATATATAGGCGATAGATAAAATTTCTACGTAAATTGTGAAAGTGTGTAACTCTTATTTTTAGTACATTTACAGATTTACTTCTTTTTAGATCACAGTCCATAGTAGCAGGAACCTAAAGTTTCAGTTTTTTTTGTTTGTTTTTTTTTATCTTACTTATAATAATGTTTACCGATCAGCCTCAAAGTTACGGGTTTATTATCACAGCATGACATCAATACCGGTACATTATATTGTGTTTCCCATCGTTGACGTCATGTGGCCGTCAAAATACTGGCCGATTGGTGTGTGGAAATTGTATACATTTATTTTTTACCCGGAAAGCGTGGGCAAATGCTGAAGAACAAGCGAAACATGAACTTGTATGATTGCAGAAACTTACACTAAGATTTTTATTTTCTCTTTTACATTAATTAGCAAATATGTTTGCAAATATTCAACAACCTAAATTTTAAGAATATGTTAAGTCTGGTTTTAAGTAACACAACATATATTTTTCTTAAACCAGTGTATTTTCTGAAAAAGAGAATAACAAAATTAACAAATATGCATTTCAGTTCTCCAGCATTTGTTCAATAAAATTTGTTCAATTTCATGCCTTTAGATTTTGATGACACCTAAGATCTCAGTGGTGTTTTGGTAACACATAGGTTGCACATAGTCTGATATCAAAAAGAATTTTCAAGTAGTAACTAAATAAACTCGAGCTAGATCTTTAGGAACCATTTTGTATTGCATTCTGCAGCGAATTGTGCGAGACACAAAGATATGTGCCTGGGATGGAAAGAATTTCAGAAGACACAAAACCATCCTGAGCTGAAAAAAAAGATGATCTTGGCAATGATAGAAGATATTTCACATGAAAGATTAGCTGCAGCCAGTTTAGAATGAAAGAAAGTGGATCTTACATCAGTCCCACATTAATAATCTGTAATTGTCCTCCTAACACTGTTAACTGAACACATTCACAGCCTGTGTTGCCATTTGGAGGTCTTTGATGTGCTGACGTTGTAGTGGGTGGATATGCTGACAAAAATCTCCTTCAATAATGTCCTCCTAACCATTCAATTACAGCCGCCTTGTATCTTAATGCTTTTGGAAAACGCTGCAAGCAACAAACTCGATTTGCTGCTGATCCCTGAGGGGATAGAAATGTGTGGAGGTATAGTGAGAATTTAAAGAAGAAAGTAGGCAGACTGTCAGCCAGGCAAGCTTTAGCAGGCAGACAGAGGAAGTAGTTGGTGGTGGGGGTGCAGGTTGGGGTGGGGTATGGGAGTATCCGACCTGAATTAGAAACTCTTCAGGGAGATGGGAGTCAGAGCTGCTAGAGCTGACTCGGTCCAGCACCACCTCTGTGAGAGATTTATCAGTGGAAGAAGTGGTACAGCCTTCTCTTTTTTTGGACTGATTTGAGGCCTGAGGGACACAGCCCTCTGGGAGGGATCAACCTCCTCCATCCAACCTGTAATTAGTGATTAACGGGAGAGTGCAGACTTTTGATTTACTCTGCACTTCTCCCAGGATCGGATGTTGGTCAGTGACATGGTGAGAGGTAAATCACCAATTGTTCTAGAGGCAACAAGCTTGTCAGAGAAAAACAGCCTGGGACCAGAGGATAGTGCAAAGGGCTGGCAGCATGAAGACAAATTACAACAAGGTTGCTTAACCAACCCTCTCACTCCATCCCCTATCATGCTCTGTTGCTCTCTCTCTCTCTCTCTCTCTCTCTCTCTCAAATGCTGCTCACTCACCGTCTCTCTTCATCAACTTTCTGTCCTAACACACTTCTCTTCGTCTCCATGAGATGTTACAGTACTACACTTATACAGATGTCATTTCAGTCAGTTTGAGGGGTTAAAATAACATATTACATTAAATTCATTTTGCTTAATTCATTTGCCATATATTTTCAACACATACCTTCTCAAGGCACTTTACACAGTAAGTTCAATAAATTATACAGGCAGATTTTTTTATAGGTCTTAAGGAAACATGGCTGATTGATTGAGTGTCATGAATTATTGGTAGAGGGAATGCTGCAATGACAGTGACACAATGCAAGCAGCTGTCCACTGCAGCCATATACTCATCTAGGAAGAGTGAATTCTTGCAGAATTCACTCTTCCTAGATGAGTATATAGCATTCCCTCTACCAATAATGCATGACACATCAACTGCACTAAATAAAGCCGTTTTTCCTATCCATCTGAAATTAAATCAGACTAAGATTTTTCTATTTAAAGGCATTTGATGTTTATTCATCTAAATGATAACTTATTCAAGTTTTGTTTTTACTTAGCTCAAATTTAAAATTGAACATTTAGTAGAGTTGGCTTTTCAACACTATGGCCGGACAGATTCCTATGCCAGTTTTTACGCAATTTTATCTCTTTCCACAGCATTTCTTCAGAACTATAATCAGAGATCTTTGAAAGCCTTTTCAAGAGCCTGGACTGTGTTGTCTTTAAGCCTATTTGGAAATAATTTGGTAGTGTGATTTGGACCTCTTTGTCAGTCCAAGCTTCAATTTCTTAGTTGATGCATTTACATTCTGCTTTAACAATCTAACATAATGATCTTTCCCCATAATGCAGTCTATTATCTGAAGTGCAGCAATCCTTCCACCATCAAAACACCCACACAGCAGGCCTCCACGTCAGTCCATCACAGGACAATGTCCACTCAAATCTTTTATTATAGCCAAAAACTTCACCTTTTGCTTGAGACCACAGAACATGAATTTCATTGGATGTAATTGTTCTTGCAAAAGAAAATTGCACTTTCATGCATCTAGACATTGTGATTGGGATGATCAAGGCAACAAGCTGCTTTCTCTCTTCCTGATGTCTAGTCTGATTCATCCCTGTTTTTTTCTATTGTGTTACACAAGGGAGAGCTGTTTGACTGGTTGTCTTAAAATAAATCCCCAGGGGTGCCTGGAGTTAATCCCACTGTTGATTACTAACCTACCCAACATTTCAGAAAGGGAGACATCATACAGCATTTCCCAAATTGTTAACTTGCAAGTTTTGGAATGTTATTATCACAATATCATAAAGTCACTATTGCAACTGCATTGAATCTGAAAATAGTGTGTATTATTATCAAAGAACTACTCCTCTCTAAATCAACCTGTATGAAGAGATGTCTTATAGAGCTGTCTATTACTATGTTCACACCAAACATGCTTGGGGCAACCAAAAAGCGCCTGCTGCTTCCTTTTTGAAACTTGTACATGTGAAGGTTCGACGTGCAAGAGAATCCTTGATGCTCCTAAAGCACGTCTAGTAAAGTGTGTTCAAATGCGTCTGATGCTTCTGTTGCTCCAGTGTTCAATGGCAGAGCGGATTTGCTATATTTGCTGTGATAAGCTGGTAAAAATGAGTTTCTATACATTTTTAAGCGGGAAAGTACACCTTAAAACATCTCCTGTGCAGTCAGATTGGTGCCGCTCAGATCCCCACATACTGGTTGTACGTTACCACTGGGTGTGCCTAGCAGCAGCTGGGGGATTTCCAGCTGCTGCTAGTAGATATTAGCTAAGTAGATATTAGCGTTTTTCAGGTATGTGGTACAAATTGCAGGCACTAGAATAATAAAAGCAAACATATTTTGCCAGCAGGTTTCAACATTTTAAGTTAATTTACGCGTTAATAAACAGCTTCAGTGGAGAGATCATAGCACTCAGCATCAGCAGCTCTATCTCCCTGCCAGCTCCCAGATCAGCTTCTCTGATTCATTGATGTCATGCGTTGAGCAGCAAAAATCAAATTTTTCCAACTCCAGCAGCTGCTGCTTGTGAAGCGCGTCACGAGACTCAGATGCTCAGAAGCTTATAAGGCACTGCTTCGGCTACTCAGATGCATCAAGATGAGCTGCTCCTGCTACTCTATCCATGCTGCAGGACCCTTTGATGCTCCTTGATGCACATCAACCAATGACTTTGCTTGTAAACCAGCTGCTTCTGCCGGTTCAGTTGTGTGTGGTTTGAACTTAGCATAAGTGTTCCAGGTATTATTTTGAAATTGGAAATAAACTCATTTCCAATAATGGATAGTAAAAATTTATAATGACTTTCCTTATAACAACAAAGTATACAAAATGGCAAATGCATAAAATTGTTGTAAAACAAACTCTGCATTAATTTTAGATTAGTTTTGTGTCAGTCTAATGACTTAAAAGCTATTAGAATAAAACAAACTCTGAGAAAAATAAAATAGAAAAGAATATTCATAATTCACTAAAATGTGACAAAAAGGTGTGTGCATTGGCTTTATAGTCTGAAATAATAATTTGGTGTTACTTTTGTGTCAGTTTACATCACTAGACATTAAAGTTAATAATTTTTCTTTTAAAGAGTGTGTGGATTGGCCAAGCGTGTTTGAATTCAGTATCTCCATTTCGGGATCAAGGTTCAAACCCCTTTAGCCCTTATTCTGGTACCAGGTGGGAATGTTCTTTTCTAAGGTTCATCAATACTCTAAGTTTCCTTAATTAAGCATCAGTATATTGTGTAAGAGCCGATATATTGATTTCTACATATAAACACAAAGAGTTGAAATCGGAAACTAAAAAAGAGCTTAAAGAAGAGGTCTGAAAAAGCTGGCATAACAAAACCCTTAAATGCATGAAATATCTTAAATAAAAATCATCTAAATGTGATTTGAATGTTAGCATGTGTACAGACTGGATGGATAAATGTAACAAGCTCCATCTGTAATATCATCCTGTTTAGTGGGTTTGGTGTGATCTGGGTTGTGGAGGGTCGATGGTTGGTTTTTATTTTCTGTCCTGTTTGTTGCTTTGGTTTTTGTTTTGGTAATTGTTGTAATTTCTGCTTTTTTTGTGATTCTGCTTTTAATGTTACTGCATTTGGTTGCTTGTAGTATATTTTAACTGTGGGTGCCTGTCCAAAAGCATTGTGCATCTGGGGATTGCCTTTTACAAAATTGACCTTAATATCAACAAAAATGAATGAGGATTTAAACTGTCAAGTTATGTTAATAAATAAACTTGCTCTCAAATGCTCACCAGCTAACCTTGAAAATCAAAAAGTTATCTCAGAAATTCAAAAAATATAAATTTTGTTACAATCTACCCAGAATTCATTCAACCAGGTGCATAGTAAGACCAAGATAATCCCTCACTATTAGTGCTCGTCACTAAGCATCTGCCAACTTATCATACCATGTCACAACAGTGGTGATGGGGCCCTGTCAACACGCTGCTTTAGATGGTGGAAGGAGTCTGGCTTCCTAAAGGTAAAAACAGCAATTTATTGTACATCCTGTAATGTCTCCCTCTTTTTTTTTTCATTAAATCTAAATTATTTTGAGCTGTGGCATAAGTGACACAGCTTTAGTGTCTTAGAAATTATCAATAATTTTGATGTTTTGTATGCATTTCAATGTCTGTGTTTTAAAGTTTGTCTGCACTGGCTGTTTAGTAAACATGCTGCAATTGGGATCAAAGCGAGCACGCTGTTGTGTTTGCCAAACTGTGAAAGAAGGTAAATGCCTAAGTATGTCTTTAAATAAATTTTTGTTACTTTGCTTAAGTTAACCTAAGCTTTAGGAATTTTTGCAAAGGTAATGTCTATCGTTGGCTCTATGTTTTTTTTTTTTTTTTTTTTCAAAAATCTGTAACTGTATTTATAATATTTGTGAAAGTTTATATGCTGTAACTTCTGGTGAGGGAAAAAAAATCCTGCTTTTCAATGCCCCATCCTCATTTTCTCTGAAACAATAGCAGCTGCTCTGAGACTTACACTTCCGATGGAATCTCCCAAGTGTCATCTTTCTTTTAAAACCGAGATTAAATAGAATTTTAATGTCTTTTTTAACTAAAACTTTAATAGTTTAATTGATACATTTGCTTGAGGGACTTTATCTTTGCTTTTTTTGAATAGGAAATATAAACCTACTAACTCACCCTGACTCTACTTTCTGAAACATATGCATGCCTCATTATAAATGCTGTTTTACCAACATGTAAAAACAGCATGTTTTACTACTGTAGAGAACTTAATTGTATGGGTACAAAATTGACCTAATATTTTCCCAAGCATTATTATTGACCTTTGCTCAGGTTCAGGTAAACAGCATAGCATTAATCATTTACTGTATTTCCTCTGCTTTCCCTCACTCATCCAAAACGCCTACAGCCACATGAATGTATATGAATGGACTGTGCTTCCTGCTGCCCTCTGGGAAGAGGCTTCGAAGCATCCAACACAGGTCCAGCAGATTCCAGAACAGCTTCTTCCCCAGTTCCATTAGATTGCAGAATGTTGTGTAAATTGGGGTTAAAAAAACTGTAATCATCTACCACTCTTCTTTACATTTGATCACCATGTTTACATTTTATCACTGCTGCACTTTAGAAATGGAAATGTCTTGA